>NW_015634483.1:553563-555585 GCF_001515625.1 Sinocyclocheilus rhinocerous
GATTAGTAATATGCATTAAGAACTTCATTTGGACAACTTCAAAGGCGATAAAAAAAAAAAAATTTTTTTTTTGCACCCTCAGATTCCAGATTTTCAAATAGTTGTATGTCGGCCAAATATTGTCCTATCCTAACAAACATCAATGTAAAGCTTATTTATTCAGCTTTCTGATTATGTATAAATCTCAATTTCAGACCCTTATGACTGGTTTTGTGGTCCAGGGTCACATATGCTGATTTCCTGCTGAAGAAACATTTCATTATTATCAATGTTGAAAATAGTTGTGCTCCTTAATATTTCTGTGAAAATCACATTTTTAACAGCATTTATTAAAATAAAATAAACATAACATAAACATTTTAAAAGCAAATATTACTGACCCCCAAATTTTGAATAATATTGAATGAAACAATCACTGTGATTATAATTCATTTTAGGGTGTAAGATCCATAGTCATCAATAACAACAGCACATTATCTACATTGTCACAACTTTTAAATCTATGGCTATTTTAGATTGATGTCAGAAAGATTGTTCTCAAAAATAATTGGTTAAAAAAAAATAACCATAACCAATTTCAAAGATATTATTGAAGCATTAACCCTCTCAATGCATTTTTCATACATGTGGAGTGTCCAATATCTGTTTATTCTCAATCTGACCTCAGCAAAATCAGAACTGTAGTTCAAGTCATGACGTTTCTTCAAAGTGAAGCCTTTCAGAACATGCATGGAGGTTCAAATCTGGTTCAAGCTGCTGACACATGTTCTCCAGCCAGCGATAGCGTAAAGAGAGACTCAGCACTGAACTCTGCTGAATCAAAGACAGGACTGAAATGGAGGGACAAAGACGGCTCTTGACGGATGGGCCGAATGAAGGATTATGTGGCCGAGGAGCCAAGTAAAGCTATCCACCATTAGAGTTTTCCTCAACTGATAAGTTACAGTTCCAAAGCAGCCCCCGTCGCTTCAAACCCTCAGCGTACAAGTAATAACTCATCGTTTTTGATCATTAAGTCAGAAGATGGTGTTAGAACTCATTCAAGCCTCCCCATTAGAGCCAAACCGTGTTTTCTTTTTGCGATGACGGATGTCGAAAAGAAATGGCGCTGCTTGCTCGGTCTGGCATGGGAATGAACCCGAAGAGTATCGGAGGAGAAGATAATGGCAGGTTGGATGTGGGTGAAATGTTGCTAAGCGTTCCTCTCGTGAAGGAGGTAATGGGAGATACAGAGGTAACTCTTTCAGCATATGTGTGTGTGCACAAATGTCACAGACATACCACTCTATATCGCCTCTGCCCTCCCAATGAACTGGGCCAGTCTTCCTCACTTGCTTTCAAAGTCCATAGCAGCTGTTCATAGACGGTCCTTCTGATGGGAACAGCAAATTAATCATTTTGCTACAAGCTTTTTGCGAGAAGCTCCCCGCTATCTGTTTCCACATACCTCTACCTGCGATATTGTGCTCTTTACAGAACTAGTAAACTCATCACGGGCCAGACCCATCAGTGAACTTTGAGAAATGTCCTCGTAAAGTACACTCAGTAAACAAAAGCGTCACGTATCTAACGGCACTAAAAAGTCAGAACGTTCAGTTCCTTATAATGAATGATGAATGAATGATGCATTTATAATGGAATCAGTTTATGCAAATGGAATTATGAATACTTGATTTTGATTGGTCAGTCGTGGCATTTATATATTTTTTTGTATAACTGAGTATTGTTGGAGGCAAATGATTTCCTAGTTATGCTAGTTTTCATATCACTCTTCATTTTCTTTCTTGTAACATAAATCAATATTTCACAGCCATTTATTTATCTATGTTTACCTATGTGAATAAGTGGAATAATATCCAAAATATCATAAAATGGTAACTACTTTGCATTACACTAATGCATTCATTAAAATTAATTAACAATAAGCAAGTGTTCATGAATCTTTGTTAATGTTAGTTAATAATACAGTACAGCTGTTTAGCCAACGTGATCTCATGATAATTCGTATGTATTTTACGTAAC
>NW_015634483.1:555698-556402 GCF_001515625.1 Sinocyclocheilus rhinocerous
TATTGTTACTAAAATGGTTATTTTCCAGCATATTTCGGTCAATTGCGTTTTATATCCTTTTGTATTCGCTATAAAATGGGTAGGTTTAGGTTTGGGGGTAGGTTAAGGGGTCTAAAAATCTAAATTGCGTATTAATAAAATTATAAAAATACATATTTGCTGTAAAATGGGTAGGTTTAGGTTTGGAGGTAGGTTAAGGGGTCTAAAATCTAAATCGCTTATTGATAAAATGATAAAAATGCATATTCGCTGTAAAATGGGTAGGTTTAGGTTTGGGGGTAGGTTAAGGGGTCTTAAAATCTAAATTGCGTATTAATAATATTATAAAAATGCATATTCGCTGTAAAATGGGTAGGTTTAGGTTTGGAGGTAGGTTGAGGGGTCTAAAAATCTAAATCGCTTATTGATAAAATTATAAAAATGCATTGATACGAATATCTTAATGATATAAAAGAGACGTAAATATTTTTACGTTTTTTAGCTAAAAATACGTAGCGATTTGTACGTTTTAAACGTTGAAATACGTCTAAATTGTACATTTTAGCATTAATAAAAACGTACAAAAGTGTACGTTTTGTGCTTGTAAATGTTACGTATTAATACCTACGTATAAACATGAGACCAGGCTGCTCACTCACACACACACAGACACAAACTCACTCACTCACTCACACACACACACAGACACAAACTCACTCACTCAC
>NW_015634483.1:557282-575663 GCF_001515625.1 Sinocyclocheilus rhinocerous
ATAGATAGATAGATAGATAGATAGATAGATTGATAGATTGATAGATAGATAGATTGATGAGTTTGATGCTATTTCTGTACAGAATTTGATTAAGTTTTGTGTTAATGAAGATTTTGTGAGTCTGGGGTTAATTGTACGTTTTAGCATTAATAAAAACGTAGAAAAATGTACGTTTTGTGCTTGTAAATGTTACGCATTAATACCTATGTATAAACATGAGCCAGGCTGGTTTAGCTCAGCTAAATAATATTAACAGATATAACTTTTTTATTTTAATAACGTGTCAAGAAATCAACATTAACAAATGTTTTAGAATTATTTTTCATTGTAAGTTCATAAGGTTAATGAAATAAACCTTGTTATTAACAAAACTTTATCGTTTTTTTTTTTAGGTTAAATACCAGTGCATTGCAGTGAGTTCAGATTTTACAATGGGATTCTTGATGTAGAAGCTATTGTTATTTTAACATTTCGGTGCATCCCTATGAGGACAGAGAAAAACAGCTGCTTGTGTGTTAGCAGGTAGGGAGTGAAGGGTAAAAAGTCAGCAAGGGTTCATGTACAGGCCAAATGAATGAGGACGGGGGAGGGGAGGACATGACCAAATGAAGAGGTAGAAACCAGCAGCATCAGGTGTTTCACTTTTCACTAAATGATAGTTTTATGAGCTCTCTTTCATTTCTCAGTTAAGGAGATTAAACAGAGAATCCCCTGCCTCTTATATTTCTATGGAGTTCTCAATAATAGTTGTGTCCTAAATTACATAATTATGCATGTATATGAACTCCACATATATAGTGCATGAATTTTAAAGCATTGCACACTTTTTTCTTTTGGTTAATTAATTGCATCATCCAAATATTTTAAGTGCACTTTTTCCTGGAGTGTACACTACTTGCACTACTTATACTACATTGCACACTACAAAAGTGCACGTGTACGCAAATTGGGACATGTCTATAATGTCTCACAATGTGCAGATCTTCCAAGACGCCACAGTTGGACATTTTGATACAAACAATTCCCATCACTTCTTAATCTTACATGACCAAATGATCTGAGCCATATGATCGACATTAATTTGATAGCCCTTTCCCGTCTTTCCATTGTCTTAAGTCTCATCATAATTTTTTCCTGTTAAGAGAAACCTCTGAGACAAAGTTGAAAAGTCAATGAAGTTACAAGGCATGAAAGTGCAATAAAAGAGCAATCAAAGTAGGAGATCCCATCGATCACATCCATTGATTACACTATTGTGAATGACTTGTTGAAAGGTTGAAATGTACTTCAAATATCTCCAAGACACAGACATTTGTATTTTAATTTTCAATGTAACACGGAGATGAAATATGAATAGAAAAGCAGTAGCATAAAAACAGATGTATCTAATGTCCCTGTATCTACAGGCATTTCCAAAAATCTGTCATACGTTTTTTCATGGCATTAAAAGAAAATCTTTTGTAATGGCACTCTGAGAATGAAACACGGGTCATTAAGAGATACATGAACAGACATGGTTTTTTGGGGGGGTCACCCCAGCACAATAAACTGTCTGACAGAGGGTTTGTGACTTGAGAGACACTAAACACAGAGACACACAGACTAGACTCTGTTTTATCAGCAGTGCTGAAGACTCTCCGTCTGCTCTCAGCCTCCTGAGGCCTGAAGGAATCAGACCTACTGCTTGTAAGTCAAGATGTGTAAATGAACCTGCAATGCTTTTGTCATTCTGACTAGAAGAAGCACAATGGGAAGATTCAGCAATGAGTGCAAGATGAGAGAAATATACAAATTTGACATTCAAAATAAGAAAATGTTATCCTTTGTCAAAACGAAGTCCACTTATAGTTTTACTGTAGTGTTATTTAATGTTACATTTAATGTTAATATACTTTAATTGCAAAAAATATATTTAAATACAAGACATTTATACGTTTGAGGCCACTGATTAGTTCGAGATCATAACTTAGTATATATCTTACAAGTATTAGCCTATTTGAAATAACTATGAATTGAATGAGGAGCCACTGAATTGTTGTTATTGACATATTTCTCCTCTCATTCATAACTATATGACAAGGGAGAGGTTTCCACATCTTATCTGGATGAAGTTCGGCCCTGTTATTGCTCCTGTGACCTCGGAGCAACCCTACCTGTTCCACTTCTGAAGTGTGCAGGGTAATAAAACACTAGAGGATAAAACAGTATGACACATTTATTGTTGTTTTTAATTCCCTGCTATTTGTTTGGTTGCCCATTGCACAGAACGTACTGGTTTTGTTTTTCAGAGTACTAAGCAAATAGGCATTTATATGAAATGGAATGTTACCCATGTAATTATTTTCACAATACTTTTCTCCACAGAAGTCTGTGTTATTCGGGAAAGAGCATGGGTGAAAATCCTGCGACTGCAGAACAACTTGAGTCCTGACAAAGTTCATGGCTAGACTGAACTTTTGAACTTTCAGTGGTATGTGGCTTTGTGCTGGAGTCCAAATCAAACATTTAGACGTGTAGCATTAAGATGCAGTAGTAGATTTGCTGAGGTCTCACAATGATCTCACAGGTTATCAGCCTTTGATTTGCCACTGAATGCCAAGTGCACAGGGCTAAACATCTACAAAACTCAAACATCCCTGAAGATTTATTGCTGTTATTCATCAGAGCTGCATGAGCTCAGGCACATAAACCTTTACTCAGAACCCCAAAACCCAATTAGTGAGCCATTCATTCGATTATTACAGTACATTGTTTATTGTGGCATTATTTAAATGATAATTAAGTATCTTTCCAGTCAAACTGTCTTCATATTTGAGATTTTCTCTTTTGGGTATTTTATGTTTTGTGTTTGTCTGCTACAAATATTTAAGGACTTTTTTTAAAAAGGCCGGGAAAATGAGTCTTTTCAGGTTTTATGAGTCCTTTCAGGCCTGGTTGAGTAACTGAGATGCATTTTAAAGAGAAACTAAAGCACTAATGTGCGTTTGTTCAGGTTTATATGTAGGGCAACGAGACGCCGCAAACCTCAGAATGAGCAGCTTGAGCAAATCAAACTCTGAGGACTGTTTGAACTTGTCTTAAAAGTGCGTCAGATATTGCCGTCAGAAGGCCATAATAGCAGATGTTGTCTCAGAAAGTCAATCATTAGTTCCCACCTCAGCGGATCGCACTGTAATTGGTCGTCTTACGTCTTGTCTGGATGTCTTGAGGTGTTTTAAGGTTGTGTCAAAAAAAAATGTACTTGGGAGGCAAGTGGATTCAGTGTTGGCATAATTGCTGTTTTTGTCTTATGGTTGATAAAAGAAATTACATTATAAAACGGATAGTTCCGGTCCTTGATTCTGATTGGCTGAGCCAAGTTCGAAGCTGTTGTAAATCACTCTACAAACATACACCTTTGTTTACTTTTGTGTGTTGCTTGGCAACCACTTTGTTGGAACCACAACCGTTTCTGAGGAACTACATTGTTTGGTGGAAGAATAATGTTTTTATTAATATCATTACACTTTATTTGCTCTGTTTTATTTTGTGAAACCTTACTACGTATATGGAATAACTTTTATAAAAGCAAACTTTTTGCTTCTTGGGGCTTATTGCTTTAGTTCAACACAAGATTGACTGATTCATTTGAGTCCTGCCATAGTCGTTATGTGACTTTAACTGAATACCGCAGTTAAATCACTGTGTTTTTCAACAGTTATATAAGTTAGACTGCTTTATTAGTTTTATTTAGTTTTAATAAACATGCATTTGTTCATATATAATGTAACCGTAATTCAAATAAATACTGCATTTAATGCAAACTGTCATCTGAAAGTTATAGCCTGAAATATTGTCCCTTAAATACACCTAGCTTCCTTTTCATAGTAACTTTTACTTTAGCTAACTAATTTTCTGAAAGGTATTGTATACTACTTTAAATAATGAGCTTGTTTCTTGAAAAGTCACAATTTCTAACTAGTTTCCCCGACTGGATAAAAAGCCAAAACAACCTCACTAATGGTTATAGTCATGCAGCTTAACCTGAAAGCCACAGGTAAAAGCAATAAATCATCTTCACTTCGAATAGGCTCCTGATATTCAGCTGCCTAGACTGGAATGAGGTCTTCTTTCCAGAAGATTTAGGGAATTTGTTTTCACTTGTTGGATGCTAGCATTGATGGCCTTGGTGTTATTCAAAGGACTAAATGGTGCATGCTTACTGTTTACGCTGCTGGTCGAGTCAGAAACCTGAGCCGCGTCTGCTTGACCAGAGTAAAGCCGCCTCTTGAACTGTGTCGGGTGTGGATGTATACACGCTCAAACAGAGAAATCATTCATCATTAGCTTTGAGCACAGCTTCGTACTCTGATACCTTGTTTGACAAAAGCTCATGCACAGAATCTCATCAAAGAGAGAGGTTTTCATCTCTTTGTTCGCTGTGATGTCAAACTTGTTGTGACTAAATTGGATGATAACTAAGTAGATTTGGATATTTTCATGGAGAAAATGTAAATGGGGTTTGCCTGGGCATAAGTTGTCACCGTGATGAAACGGTGAGATATTATTGCTATGCAGTTGCTAGGGTGCTCTGGGTGGTTGCTTACTGTCCCATGCGTGTTCACCCAAAAATTAAGCGTTAGCGTTAGTTCTGGCAGGTCACGTGAGTCAAGCTTGCATCAGCTGATTCTCAGCTGATCACATCTACCTATAGGAATACGACACCTATCGCGGCATTCCTATATAAGCTCTATTCAGTGTATCTATCATTTTGACGATAGTGGTCCTGACAGAAATTTAAATTTGCTGAAAATTACTCACCCTCAGGCCATCCAAGATGTAGATGAGTTTGTTTCTTCTTCAGAACAGATTTGGAGAAATGTAGCATTACATCACTTGCTCACCAGTGGATCCTCTGCAGTGAATGGGTGCCGTCAGAATGAGAGTCCAAACAGCTGATAAAGACATCACAATAATCCATAAGTAATCCACATGACTCCAGTCCATCAGTTAATGTCTTGTGAAGCGAAAAGCTGCGTGTTTACAAGAAACAAATCCATCATTAAGATATTCAAACCGTTGCTCTTCTACATTTTTGGTAAATTTTCTTTTTTGGGAGAACTAGATATTTATTTATATATATTTATTCATGCATTTTGTTGATGCTTTTATATATTTGAATTTGCATTCAAGCTGCACATTTGATTGTTTCTCCAGTTAAGGAGTTTTGGTTCCTTACCTGTCATCTTTGGCTTAATAATAGTAATATTATAATATTAACCCAACATACACTATTGTATGAGAACTAAATTTTAACTGAAACAATATTGAACTAAACTGAGCTACATATTAACATTATTATCTTTGGTTGAGCTGCACTACAGCTGAAATAGAATTTCGTCCATAATTCATGAATTTTACAACATTTTTTATTTTCCTGTTTATCTGCTTTAAAACAGTCTGTATTGTATAAACCATTACATAAATAATGTGACTTGATTAAGTTCAATATTTACTGTAGGAAGTTTAAAAAGTATGAGCAAAAGTAATAGTGATGCTTGTTCTAGTTTTTACACCAATAAAAAAGGAGCAAACTGCAAGATTGTTGACAAATGATCTAAAAATGTGTGTAAATGTTTTCTGGATGATGTACTTTATACCTGAAGGAGATCACATGCTTCTTTTACTCTTTTCTTGGACAAGTGGCTTTTGCATGCAATTTTGAGCTCGTTTTTTTCATCAATAGTAAACCAGACCTGCAAAACTTCCAGCTCACGAGAAATTGATAAATTAATGTCTCTGTGAGGTCATGCCTTTTTTTTGTAAATGACTGAACTTTTCCTGACCCTGGGGACCCGTGAAAAGCCCCCTCTTGATTATAAATAATAGCAATGGGCTGCTAATAGTTAATCCGATTGAAAGCTGGAAAAGTCTGATATGAATTCGGCAGGAGGGCAAGAGGGCAGCAGACGTGTAAATGCTTTTAGAAAGGTTCTCATTGACCCTCGTGGTAATGAAACAGTCATTTTCACTTCAGTGTTGGAGAGCCATATCAGTCAGCTCGGTTCAGACGTCTTTAACACTTCCCCTGTGGAGTATGTTTAGCTGAAATGACATGTTTTTGAATAAACCTATAGTATAAAACAGGTTATGTGACAGACATGAACGACGCCTCAATTCATGCGGCTTGTGCTACTAAGTCAAATAAATATACTAAAATGTATTTGAAAAACAGATTTATTTCATTCAAAGTATACTACAAATACATTTACATATTTATGTACTTAATAAAAACACCCTGCAGTTGTACTTTTGCTATACTAAACTGGTATACTTAAAGTCTGCTAAATTAGAACAACTAATTTTGTACTTAATGCACTTTAATTGTGCGGAAGTAGTGCTGAAGTCCAACTGAAGTATATCTGATTGTGCTAAAGTGGAATTATTGCAAGTATACTTAAGGTACATTTGAAACATCTTGCGTTTAAAGACCAATATTATGCAAAGATCATACAGTCCTCATAAATAGTGACATTAAAACACATTTTAGGCTTAATATTAAGAAATGTGCATTGTGCACAAGTAGTACTCCAAATAAAGTTGAATTAAAAGTAAATATGTTAATAGATTTGAACTATACTTATTATGAAATAAATGAATTTTAAATAGGCCTATATTACTTTTTTACTATTGAAGTCACATTTATATAGTGCTTTATACAATACAGATTGTTTCAAATCAGCTTTACATTAACAAACAGGACAATGACAGTGTTCATTTCGCAGATTTCATCAAAGATCTACAGAAGATGATAATGTTGCCATTCAGCTCAAGTCAGTTCAATGTTGATTCAGTTCAACTCAGTAACTGTCAATATCACAAAGTCCATTAGTTATGAAACAAGTTCATTTCAGCTATAAGCAGCTCTGCAGGAGGAAATAGTGCTTGACTTCAATTTGCAATGAATCAGGGACTTGATTCTTGATACTTGAATATTTAACAGAAACCAGCAAACCTTATATAAACATCCAATCAACCATATAGGAACACTAAAAACAATTCGAAACACCTTAGCAACTGCAGTGCCACAGTACTATGACTTTTGCACAGGCGTGAAAATGTAAAAAAAGAAACTTCTCAGCTGAAAATGCTTCTTTTGTCCTCTTCCCTTACGCTAAACAACAAGCAGTTCAGTGTCTGAGGGGAAAACACCCTGCAATTAGGCTGATTTACACTGTGTTCAGTTCAAGGGAGTGAATAAAAACAGGCCTCTTTCATTTGCTTGCTATAAATTCCGTATATCCGCGCAAATTTAGAGAAAAAATGGCTCTGGGAATAAAAAGTTTTGTTGTCGCCCCTAGATGTCAAACAATAGGCCGGACAGACGTTCTTTACAAGGTGATAGGAGGAAAAGTTCAGCTGCATCTCTCCCAAGGCCTGGACCTGCAGCGATAGGGTGGCTGAACATAAAGGTGTCAGGCCTGCGGCGGGACGCATGTAAATCAGCAGCAGAGAAAAGCAGAGAAATGGCCGAGAGAGGCATCTGCCAGCATCTCACCGCCTTCTCTGTCTCTCATGCCGTGTCACACAAGGACAAGTCCCTTCCACATGACCCCTGTGCGCTGGGAGACGCGCCCCCGTCGGGGGTAATGCATTTGTGCAAATTTGCAACAACTTACGTGGGACGCCTACACTCTTAAAAATAAAGGTGCTTCACGATGCCATAGAAGAACCTTTTTGTCTAAATGGTTCCATAAAGAACCTTTAACATCTGAAGAACATTTCTGTTTCACAAAAGGTTCTTTGTGGCGAAATAAGGTTCTTCAGATTACAAAAAGGTAAGAAAGAGATGGTTCTTTAAAGAACCTTTGACTGAATGGTTCTTTGTGGAACCAAAAATGGTTCTTCTATGGCATCGCTTGAAGAACCTTTTGAAGCACCTTTATTTTTAAGAGTGTATGGGGGTCGTTAGAACAACCATACGGCAGCGTAATGAGCTTTCGAGACAACATTTGTCGTCTGCAAGTACTTTACAAAACATTATTACTCAAAACGGAGAAAGAGCACCAGTGATAATAAAACAAAACAAAATAAAATAAACAGATACATAACCTTCCTCCCACAGTAACACTTGAATGACTTACATGATGATTTCTATTTAACTACAAACATGTGGAAAAAATTGTAAGTCTTTATTTATATTTCTAAACTTATAGTAAAAATGTTAAGGCAATAACATGTTTTTCAAGTGTTTCGAAAGATAACACTGTAAAGTCTGACGTATGATTTTTTTTAATTTTATTTGAACCTTTAGACATTTTGTTTTTAAATAATATGCTAATGTTACCAAAATAATAATAAAAAGACTTTGACCAAAAAAAAAAAAAAAAAAAGTTTACATAAGTGTTTTTGTTGAGTATCATATTTGATACACCAGGCTTTTAAAGTTCATATATAGTGAGAATATGGAGCTCACACCTCACTTTTATTCAGAGGCCCTATCTGCAAAAAATATGCAATTTTGTGTAGTTGTTGATATTTATATGGCCAAAAAGTTCTGGTAGCTTGTAATGAAGAAATGAGATCTTTATAATAGCAGACTACTTTCATAAAATGCATATAAATATCCACTCTATATCTCCCAGTAATCTTAGTAAAATGATTTTTAAATGTTTAGTTTCATGATCAAAGCTCTGTAGTTTTTATTGTGTAGTTCTGAAAACATATAAAGCAATGCAATACAATGACAATTGAGAGATGGGCAAATAAACATTCCACAAACGCCTGATGTATTATATTTAATACTGATTTTTCTAAAAAATAATGTATTGATAATCAAGTAAACCTAAGTTGCTTGAAATATTATTAATAATATATATTATTTTTATATTTACTTTCTAAAAATCAGTATGTGTGCCATGACTTGAAGCTGGATTCTTTCACAGTTTTACTAAGACAACAGAAAGCATGTATTAGATATAAGTTTTTTTGCCAAAGTTTTAGTCATGTTGATAATTTAGAGGCCTTAGAAATTTCCATATCTAATATTATCCAGTAGACTTCATAGGGTTAAGTACAAGCAGGGTGTGTTATTATTGTTTTGGAACTCATGATTGATCTAAACGTTGTTCCACATCCATCTACTTCCAGACACAGAGAGCTGTTTGGATGCTTAATCTAATTGGCAATGATTGTTTTCTGTGATGAAGATCTCTTCAAACAGTTTGACTCAAAACCATCATCCTTATCTGGACCCACATTTGCTCTGTTTCTCCAGGTACTTTGCATTTCATAATGCTTTAGTTGCTAATAAGATCTCAGTGTTCCTGTTTGCCTAGAAGACCTTTTTCAGATAACATACTGATTCCACTTTTTACATGAGAAAGGATCAGGACATTGTCCAGAACGTTCAATCTTAAAATTTGCATATGCATGTGCTTTGCATGTGAATAAAATTCTACTATTAGCATCAACTTATTGCCAGTAATGAAAAGTCTGTTGACATTTAAAAGAACTTGTTTTATTAAATAAAACCCATATGATAAAGAGCAAGTTAAATAAGTTGCATACAGTACAAAAGCTATATATAACACAACTACATTATAAATATACATCACAGACACTTTGTAAACTTACAGTGATCCATGAAAAAGTAGTGCCCTCGTTTTAGCTTTCTTGTATAGACTTATATATACACACACACACACACACATATTTTATATAAACAAAATATAAAATATCCAATACATCACAGCTCATCTAAAAACATATGTACAAAGCTCATGTTAGTTCAGGACTAATTTCTGACGTAACTACTGAACTTGGTGGGGAGATTGTCCACTGGGTAAACTGTTGGGCCCGTTTTCATTGTCGGGGGTCCATTTGAAAGAATCCAGTTGCACTGCTGTGTTAGCTCAACTAAAAAGATCTTGAGTAACACTTTGGCGAATTCTTTGCCCACACACATCCTGGAACCGCCTCCGAAGGGGATGTAGTTAAACCTGGAGCCGTCCTCCAGGCCTTTGCTCATGAACCTCTCTGGTTGGAACTCATCTTTGTTAGGAAACACCTCGGCAACGTCATGTGTGTCACAAATGCTGTAGATGACATTCCATCCTTTAGGTATCTGGTAACCCTGAAGGAAAATTAAAGATAATTTGGGGTTAAAGAATGATTTTGTGTGAAATACACCATGGGAGAGCATTTAGAAGCAGTCTATGACATTAATGATCAAGCCTTAAAGTTCAACTTACATTCAGTTCAAAGGTTTTGAGTGCCACTCTGAAGCCTCCGGGTACAGGAGGGTTGATTCTGAGAGTTTCTTTAATCACACATCCAGTGTACTTCAGTTGTTCCAACAGCTCCATACTTAATGTCTTTTCAGGTGAATACATGCCCATTTCAACCTGCGAATAAAAATTGGTCCATTAGCCTACACATTGGTTTAAATGTGCCATCAAATTGAGAAGAACTCAAAAGTTAAACGTTTTGGATCATACCTTCTCCTGAATCTCCTCTCTAACTTTCTGCACCACTTCTGAATTCAGACCCAAGAACATCACCAGTGAGGTTGCAGTGCTGGCGGTGGTCTCGTGACCTCCAAACAGAAGCTCAGTAGCAGCTTCTTTCATTGCCTGAGGGAAGCACACACACTTTATTATTGATGTTCCCTGACTGGATGTCACTTACTTACTAATATCTGATAAGTCTAATGAGAAATAGTTACCTGCAAACTGAAGGGCTCATCACTTCTCCTGCTGTTCTCGATCAACAGCTGAAGAGCATCTTTGTGTTTTTGCTCGTTTTCGTTGTCATCATCTTGAATTTTCTTCCTGATGTTCTCCTCAATTTTGGAATGAATGAAATTGCGTGCTCTCAGACCCTGCCAAACACATTACAGGTTGTTATTTTCTCAAGTTTATTTCACAATACCGAAAATGTATCTTCAGACTGTCATTCTACAGTAACTTACCCGGTACAAGCCACTGAAGGGAACATCAATTGGCAGGGAGAACAGGTTTTTAATCATTTCCTCAAAAGCTTCCACCAGTTCCTGCTCATCGGTCTTGATTTGCTCAGGCTCGAAACCAAGAAGGATTCTCATGGCTATACGAAACATGAGTCGTTTCATCTCTGGGTAAACCAGCACACATGTATCTCTTTGCAGCCAGTCTTGCATGGCACTCTTCACCTCCTCCTGGATAACTGGGATGTAGTGCTCAAGAGCATCTCTTGAGAATGCTCTCATAATGGCCTAAGCAGAACATTATTTTTAAAAAAAATCAGTGCATCTTCTCAAACATTTTTTCATTTCAGTGCAAAATATGAATCTGGGGTTTACTGGACAGTTTAAGATTGACACTGTAAACATGAGAATATACTTGAGAAACCATCTGATGTTCCTCAGAAAATCTGCAACTTCTAGGCTAACTTTTGAATATGTCTCAAATATTCCATTGTTTCATCAAGGAACATCTCAAGTGCCTCAAAACCTTTCAAATGTAATGGCTTTACAAGAAGAACCACTGACAAACTGACAAGGTTCTTGCATAAGTTCCTCAGAGAACATTGTTATAATATTGGAAGAAATTCACAACATTAATGTAACTTAATATACAAAACACAAAAAAATAGCATCCTTACCTTTTTCTTGTTTTTGTGTTGAGTGCCATGAACATTGGAGAGCGTGTCAGAGCCCAGTATAGTTCTCACTGATGCTGGCCACTGAACAGAAACCAGCTTGTGTTCGCCCAACAGAATTTGCCTCACGTTATCAGCTCCCATCACCCTGACAGTCGGGTTACCAAAGAGGTGCGTTTTGTAGATGCATCCGTATTTCTGGCGCTTCATCCGGAGGAACTTCCTTCTCTGTGTGTAAGGACAACGCGTTATTGGCACAAAGATTCCAAACGCACATTTTACTCCACATGCATCCGTTATTAACACAACAAGACATTAGAGTGCATCGCATTTAGCTACCAGCCAAGTACATTGAGCTGAACTTGAACAAATGGCAATAAAAGCGCACGCGTACCTGGAGGATCAGCTGGAGCGTTTCTCCAATGAAGGGTAAGCCCATGGTACCTGGCGGCAGGGGACTTCCACAGTTCGGATCGACCCGGCGAATCAGTAACATCTCCCACAACTTAACCGCGGCGAGAAAGAGCAAAACGGGGAGCACGATGGTGCAGAGAAAGGTGACTATGAGCGTGTACAGCCCCATGCTGAAGCGCGCAAAGATCGCAAAAGAGCTTCTGGAGAGGAGACGCGTCTTTACGCACAGACTGAGGGTGTCCTCGCTTGTGCGCCCTTATATATCCATTGCGCGCAGGTCTCCTCCTGTTACCTTCCTCAGATAAATTAGTTCACACAAAGTTCATCTTTAATTGTGGTGTCATCTCGCCCCGCCCACAGGGCAGAAGCCGCTCCAAACTCTGAACCATTTGTTATAGGCGCATTTTAATACCACCTCCTGTAGAAGGCAGACAATCCAGAGATTTCACTTTGAAAAGGTGTTAATTCCCCCGACACAAAAGGAAGCATCCGAGGCTCTTTTGTTGCCAATATTCCCGTCGTTTACACGCATTACTCTGGGCTTGTGTGCCATCAGAAATGCCATAGAGGATTTAATTGAGGAGCTTAACTGTGAAGCACTACTTTTACATTTTAAATCCCTTAAATGTCCCTCTTTTTGTCTTTCTTTGGCGTGGGGGTCCTTAAAAGGCCATTACAGAGTTTAGAAAGCTTATCTACACATGTACAGTTATATATATGGAATGGAATGGAAAATGGAAAAATATTTTTTTCATATTAAAAATTAAGTAGAATATTTCTTATTTAGAATAGTTACATTTTTATTGTGCTCTCTGTAGATTTTGAGTGTCTATTTATATATACACCTATAGATGATTTGCTATAAAAACGCACAGAGTTGATTTGAGTCATTATTATCAGGATCTGATTACAATATCAATATACATTACAATATAATAGTGAAAATCTGTGAACAATATGTCTGTGTATATCAACCTAGACATATTTAAGTTGTTGAGGTCAGTGATTAAAAATAAGTTAGGACAGTTGTCAGGGCTGTGTTGCTGGATCTGATCTCACATTAGACTTTAGCCTGGAACCGTGCCATAGCTATTATGCCCTGTTTTCATGTGGAGCAGAGTGTGCAGTAATATCATAAATATGATCATTGTCTCGCTGCGGGTTCAAACCCGGGTCAGCTTAAAAAGTGACGGAGCAGAGCAAGGTTACCGGTACATGAAGAGCAAACACCCACAGTCTGAATTACTGTTTTTACGACAGCCATAACGTGGAAAAAACAAGCTGGGAAGTCAGTCAGTTAAAGAGACAGGATGGCTCCAAATTTTTCCCTCTCTTCATTCTTTGATGTGTGTCTGCCCTGCATTTCACCTTTCATCCTGTGTGATGGGATGGGGAAAACTCACTCGTGACATATCTATGATTGAGGGTATTTTAGGCATGTGTCTATGTAAGCAACGCATTCATATGTTAACCCATTACACGACCATTGCCATATTTATTCTTCGACATGACCCGACCGTGCCAAATGCCCCAAGCGAACCTTCAAACTTGGCCTTATTTGTGAATTTGTGCAATTATGAGACCTGTTTTCCCTCGTCAGAGTCATAGCAGTGTGTGAAATGCTTTGATGAACCTCTTTCAAACTGAGCCAAAAGCAATGCAACCTGAAGTTCAAGAATATTTCACCGAAAAATGCTTGTATAAATTCTTCCTATATTTATAGCTCTCAAATAGTGTTTTATTATTGGTATGTGTTTTTTCCCCCCTGAATATATCCAATATGTAAACTGTGATATTACCCAATGTGGTGTTGTCGTTTAATCCATTTAATCCACTGGCAACATTTGTGACCAAACGTTTCTGTTACGTTGTTTATATATTTTACAAAAAGAATTGTCAACTGTAAATGAAATTGATTTTATATCAACATATAAAGCTGCTTAAAAGTCCTCTGAAAGATGTGATACAGGCTATGTCATCATCAATGGAATCATAAAACATATCAATACACATGCAATATACATACAGTTTTTAAAAGCTCTAT
Organism: Sinocyclocheilus rhinocerous; assembly: GCF_001515625.1. Lineage (NCBI taxonomy): Eukaryota > Metazoa > Chordata > Actinopteri > Cypriniformes > Cyprinidae > Sinocyclocheilus > Sinocyclocheilus rhinocerous. The sequence continues at coordinate 571,360 of NW_015634483.1, forward strand.
TAATAATGTATTACGTCTGGTAGAAAACATGAACACAATATATTTAAACTATTTTTTGCAACTTTCTGTTGCAACTGTGCAATATTTATAAATTATTAACAGAAAAGCACTTTAAAAAGCAAACAATGATAATAATTATTAAATTTAATTGCAAATATAAATATATTTGGAAATATATGGAAAAGACTGCGGTTGGCAATGGACATGTCCATAGATCCAAAAACATGCGATGATTTAGCTGGGCTGGGAATGCTTATTATTGGATTAAAACTACTAGTCCGGACAATAAAACTGAACAACGAACTGAATTGAATCTTAAGTGCCTATTGTTCTATTCTTCATAATTTCAGTCTAAATATTCCCGTTCACTTTGCGCTGATTGTTATTAAGCTAAATCATGCAGTAAGAGCTTTCATTACTAAAAAATACTCTAAAGGGAGTTGCCTAAACGCAATGCATCCACGCTGTCCGCTATTTATTTCTCACATCGATGTTTATTTAGCGATTTTGGCGAGTCATCGCTGACCGTACATGGCACGTATGAGATGTAATATCCAGCCCTGTGTTTGTGCTGGTCTCAGTGCTCGTTCCCGGGCTCTGGTGACCCGCTGGTGACCCTGCAGCGCGGACCCTGACATCTCTGTGAACTCTGGGCGAAAAGCTCGCCAAGTTCACTGCCCATCAAATAGCGAGATACGCAGCCTGAGCAGCAGTAATTATCCACACTGCCATCTATTCCGCGCTGTCCATCACAAAAATCAAATCAAGGGCATCATTAAAGCCACTTACAGTAATGTTCTAATTGGGTCAAGAGATAAACAGCCTTTCACTGGTGTGCGAGAGAGAGTTTTAATTGGAGCCTCGGATGTAGATCGTCGCTTTTATCACAGTTTCACCCTCATCATCTGCCTATATTTAGATATAGGCTACAAGGAAGAAGCAAGTAGTCTGCAAGCTTTATGATTTCAAAAATTGTTCGACTTTTTAAATGAATTTGTCAGCAGTTTTCAGGACGCAGGTTGCTTTCGCGAAACCCAAATGATCTTTTGTTGCGCACTGTTCAGCCACCTATTTGAGAGACACTTTTGTGATAAACATGTAAGTTTAAATGTTTAATAAAGAGACAAATAACGCAGTTTTGTCGAGTTCAGAACGGAACAGAAGCACTCAAGCAGCGTATTGTTGTTATTGTTACCTCCTCAGGCGAACGTGACTCGTTCGCAAGCCTCTATTTAGTGCGCCCTTACTTGTAATCTAACTTTTTATGTTTGAAAATGTACGTTACATATAATTATACGGAAAAAGTACTTGAGGACCAAGCCTTAGCCTAATTAGGGGCGTCAGACCGCCCCCCATCACCACATAATTCGCACTTATGATGAAAAGGAATCGTTTTCGATTAGCATATATAAAAATGTCTCTACCCTCTGGGTAAATTACTTTATATACCCTGTGATCATATCAAATTATTCATTGTCAGCAGCTATTTCAGAAATGATATAGCCCAACCCGCGCATCTTACCTTGGATGCCGGAGCTACTGGTTGCTGTTGTTGTTTACTCGCATAAAATGACTCGCATTAGTGACACGTGGCACAGCTATAGGTAGTGAATTTGTCTTTGATTTATGAGTTTACATGACATATAGACCCGCGAACGCAGTTTGAACCGTGAGCACCGCAGGAGGGGGTCATGAGAGCACAGCCAAACAGTTCACTAAAGGGTCAGACTGAAGACTGACTTTAAGCTATATAACCGCCAGCCTCTGGAGCCTCATTCCGTCTTTTATTTGCATTTAAAAATACTGCTGCTATTAAAGGCTCTTTCCTTGCCAAACAAAACAAAACGATCAGATAGCAGAATATATAAAATGTTCCTGTGTCGCTAATGGGTGAAAAGAGTTTATATGGTAGCTAATTTCGGTTTTGCAGTAGGCTAGCTTTTGAACTCTAGCTCCTTTTGTATTAAAAAAGGAGACGTATTTCAATAAAATAATGACTTCTTTAATGCTGTAACTACTGGTGCTTTTATTTACTTTATATTCACTTATATGTATCTTCTGAAGGCATTCTGAAGCTGAATTTTGTCACAAGCTCTTAATGATATTTAAGCTGTTACATTTCCATCAAAAAAATCATTTTGGGAGGATGATGTCATTAAAAAAACTGGTAAATAAAAGACAGAGGACACAGGAAGAAATTACAAAAAAAAAAAAAAAAAAAACTTAAATTAAAACATGGTTTGTTTGAAAGAATAGTGAAGACACATTTACATTTTTTTTTTAATTTTTACATTTTTTTTACATTAGTGGAAGCTAGATTTAAAGGAAGGCAGTTTAAAACATGGTTTGTTTGAAAGAATAGTGAAGACACATTTACATTTTTTTTTTAATTTTTACATTTTTTTTACATTAGTGGAAGCTAGATTTAAAGGAAGGCAGTTTGCTGAACTATTATATTTATAGGCACTAGTTTCAAACATAACTGTAATGCCTCAAATACCTACAAATTCCAAATGCAAAGAAATTCAATAATCATATGCTAAAATACATAGCAGCCAATGCAACAGTAAAGCTGCATTTTATTTGAATGTTAAAATAATTTCCTCCTTGGTACTGTATTCATACAGAGCATTCAAGTGTAATTTGTTTCTAAGTGCACTCTGAAAAAAAAATCAAACTAAACAGGTCTGAAAATATGAATAATGAATCTTATCTGCAAGGCTAGAGGATGGGAAATGAACATGGAGTCCACTGGCAGGGTGAACAACAGGTACTGCGTCTTTGGGATTGTCTTGGGAACCAGTTTCCATTCTGAGCTGGTGAGCAGTTCAACATCCAAGACTGTTCATGATGATCTTGGCCACTCATTTCACCTCCAAATGGGATGCTGAAACATCCTGGTTTGCTCTCGTTTCAAAGCGGTCAGGATCAAATGGTAAATGGGATCAGTCTCATGCATTTCACTGACGCTGTATAAAACACTCCATCCCTTTGGGATCAGGAAACGCTGCAAAAAGCAAACAAATAGTGTAAAAAAAGGTACAGCATGTATTTATTTATGCAGTAATGCAAATTTGAATTTCTGACATTGATGGAATTTGATCCTGAACTCCACTTAGATATTTCTGTCTTCACCAGATCTTGCAGATATGGAACTCTCTTAAAGGTAAAGGTTCCACAACAAGTTTTTCACAGCGATGACATAGAAGAAACGTGTTTGATGACATAGAAAGAATGTTTGATTCCCCTCAAAAAACTTTCAGTGATCAGTTCTTAAAAGTTAACTTTTTTTCACTATAAAGAACCTTGTGTGGAATGCAAAGATTCCTTGGATGTTAAAGGTTCTTCATGGAACCATAGATACCAATACAAATATATTTTTAAGAGTGAATGTAGCTCTCCAAATCTGTGTGACTGAATGCCTTTGCCAAAATCAGTTCGATCAGGATAGGTTCAGAATAAGAATCTTGAATCTAAGAATCGTGTTATGATTAAGAGATTGTTTTTAATTGGTGTAATGTCTCACTTTGCGTTTCTTCTTGTGAAGGTCCCCCAAGGAGTTGGTCCTTTATTTCATCTCAAGCTCTTCACTGACACTGTTGTCTGACATATCCTTCAAAAAAAACTTTAAGTGAGAAAAAAAACTTGCAAAATAGATAACTTTTTTTTTGTATTTTTACTTATTTCTTTCATTCACTTTAGATTTACATTTATATATTCAGAATTATAACTATATATTCAGATTTACATTTATATATTCAGACTTATAACTACATATTCAGATTTGCTTCTATATATTTACAATTTACATTTATATATTCAGACTTATAAGTATATATTCAGATTTGCTTCTATATATTCAGACTTATAACTATATATTCAGATTTATTTATATATTCAGAATTATAACTATATATTCAGATTTACATTTATATATTCAGAATTATAACTATATATTCAGATTTACATTTATATATTCAGACTTATAACTACATATTCAGATTTGCTTCTATATATTTACAATTTACATTTATATATTCAGACTTATAAGGTGAGAAAAAAAACTTGCAAAATAGATAGATAACTTTTTTTTTGTATTTTTACTTATTTCTTTCATTTATTTTATTTTTAAGCAATCTTTAATGTTCTTTAATGTATAATGCTGTAATCAATTGTCTGCTTCAATCTGTTGTAACTTTCTTATTTAGGGCAAAAAAAACATAACTATTTTATATATATATATATATATATATATTATGAGGTGCCAAACAGGAAATAATTATATATTTATATATTATATATAG
>NW_015634483.1:576002-590286 GCF_001515625.1 Sinocyclocheilus rhinocerous
ATATATTCACAATTTACATTTATATATTCAGGCTTATAACTATATATTCACAATTTACATTTATATATTCAGGCTTATAACTATATATTCACAATTTACATTTATATATTCAGGCTTATAACAACATATTCAGATTTTTATATAATTATTTCCTGTTTGGCAACTCATATATATATATAGCGACTTAAAGGGTACTCGATGAGTAGCAAAAGCAAAGGATGAAGGAAGGGGAAAAAATGTCACTTTTAACATTTCATATCACAAAAAGAATAAAAAAGAGTTTCATATCACAAAAAGAAATCTGGTTTTCATTTAAAAAATCTTTATCTATAGGACTCAGGAGTGTCCGAAGGTGTTAAAGCATCCCGTGTGATGGACTAATGCAGGGCCCAGAGCTGCCGGACCACCTCAATCAAGATTGTCCACATTCAGTGATGACAGACTGGATCTAGCGGATTGTTTGCCAATATATCCTTCTAGAGAACATCCCAACTGGAATACTTGGGAAATGAAGTTTAGAAATATCAGCCATCATCAGTTCAAAAATAAGCATGTCTTTAAATGCAGTAAAACAATTAAACGTACAATTAAAACAATTACATTGAATTAACAATTAACATTAATATTGAATATTAAAATAATATAAACTCAACAATAGAATAAGATAATTCACCAGAAAGAAGTTTAACATGGCTGGGTATCTTAATTTAATTTAATTTTAAAAATATGTATATAGGGAACTCTTTCTATTTTAATCTGAGGAGTTTATCTGTATATAGAGTAACAATGTTGTAAAGACATTGAAAGCAAAAAAACAAACAAACAATAGATCAAAATGTATTTTTGTTTTGAAATTTTATTAAAGCACACACATAAAAATGGGTGGATCTTGAAAACAACTGAAGTCACTTGGGTTTGTGTAACTCCAGGTAATGCCAGTTATTGGATATTGTGATTCTGTTTGCCTCATTGAAATTTTAAATATCTGGGTGACACTTTACAGTAACTTTCATTATTATTAACAAATTCCATAATGCCTAACAGATCATTAGTTAATGTACAGTCAAACACTTGTGATATCTGAATGTAAAGGAACTACTGATTTGTTAACCATGTCTTTAAATTATGAGAGATATTTTAAAGTGAAACCAATATTAGTGTTGTTACAACCATAAGACAACAGAAAACTGAAATATGGAAACAGCCTCAGATGACAAATGTTTTATACTTTACATTCCATTTTTTCCCCAATTTTAATAAAATAGTATGGTATATACAGTGGTACTTTAAATACATAAGCATACAGTTGCTTGTTAAAAGGCAAACTTAAATAATTTTCAGTGCAAAATGCCTGCTCAAAATAAATGTTAAGAAACAAAATAAAAGCATGTGGATAAAGATATTAATCTGGAATTTTTCCATGTCTGTAGCTGGACCAATTATTGCTTATTTACTTTCACCTAAAAATGAGATTCTAAAGCATCTGAACCCAAAGCTTTCATTTCACCCTGAGAAAATAAAAAATGTAATATAATTCTGTGGTGCATTTGTTCATCGTTCAGTGAAATGCAGCTGACAATTTTAGATTCTTTTCAATAAAGAAGTGCTGTTTGGTGCACACGAGTTGGAACAAAGTCTGCCAACGTAAAAGAAAAAACGATGCATTCTCATGCAAATGCTAAACATTGGTCTGCCAGTCTATTCATTGGCAGACCAATGGGAAGCATGATTCCATAGCAGTGTTAAATATATTTAAAAATATTTACAATAAAAACTTCATCCATGTTACACCTGGGAGAATTTCATACAGGTTGCAATATGACCATCAGCATCACCAGTCACATACACACCGCCGCTCTCTCAAGTGTAGTGTTAGGAGTCATTGCACTTTCACAACGTACAAAACATAATTCTCAACCTTTAAAAATACATTACAAAAAATTACTGCATAACTTCACTTTTTTTCTCTTCATTTTTGCACCATATTTACATTATTAACCTACAGTGGTGAATATTTTGGCAGGAGACATGGAGGATGCAGTCAAAATATACCACAGTACTTTTGAGAGTAGTTACCTTACAGTGAGTTATTGGATTTTGAAAAAAGGGCCAAAGCTAGAAGTATAACATAGTTTGTAAGTTACATTGTCAAACCCAGCCCAGTGTTTGGAGTTCATGTGGATGCCTCTAGGAATGCTGGGACATTCCATTCACCAGACTTCTCAGCTGCTTCACCACTGTCTCGATCAATTTCTGCTTGTCACGGTCGTTCTTCCTGAACTGGGAGAAGATGATGTTCTTTTTACTTGTGTCTTTCATTCTGGAAAAGCAAAATGAGGGGATAATATTACAGTCGAATATATGAAGAAAATATCAGAGTCCAGAAAACATCTATTATTATTATTTTCCACATTTTAGAATAATAGTAATGTCAACTAAAACTAATTTTTTTTTATTATATATAAATATTTATGAAATATTTCGTTTCATATTTTTAATCAGATTTTAATTTGAGCTTACATTTTAGTAAAACTTTTCTGTCTTGTAAATATAGTTTCTATTAAGTTTTAGCTATTTTAGTACTTCAACTAAATGAAAAACAGAACATTTTTCCTTGGTAGGTTAATCTTTATTTAAATTGTTTTTATTCATATTTATCTTTTTAGGACCACAAACATATTTTGCAACCCTTTTGGTGATGCTAGTGATACAGAAATAACACGCTTCTCTTTTAAACTCATATGTAAAAATTACAACAATTCCAGTATAAATATACAATTCAGTCATGAAACTCTAGATGGCGCATTCTGACGGGGTGTTAACGTAACTGATGATATTCAGAGAGTTAAACGACTTGGCACAAGCTGATTGGTTCATGCTGCATATGCAGCCAATGAGCTTACTGCCTTGCATTTATATGGCTGGCTAGCATTCACTTGAGATTCCTGCAGCGCGCTTTCAGAGTTCTCTGAAACCCTCCACCTTCCCCAGCTCCACCTGTATAGATCTGCTACGGGGGCATTTTATATGCTATTTGTGCAGCAGCAGTATGTCTTAAATACTCATGGCACCGTATCGCCATATGCATTGGCAGTAGCAAGTTCCTGTACTTGCTTGCAGCAGCAGCAATAATCTACAACTATAGCAATAACCAACAGCAGCAGCAATTCAGCAGCAGCGTAGCAGATCTGTTCTGCCAAGACCAAATACATTAACATTGTCATATCCATCACCATGCTAAAATGTTCCGAGAGTTGTCATGATTGAAATGCATATTTTTATGATATATATGCTATATCAGATGATGGTTCAATTCTGCATATGCATCCTAAACACATTTAAATACATTATCAAAGAGAGATTTTTCAGTGCAGTAAAAATCATGAATTAGTAATGATATAGTGATCCGTGACATATGTATCATGCTATGTAAATTATTCACATAATATTATTATTCAGTCTCTCTGTACAGTATGCATGCTGTAATGGGTGTGGGATGAATAAATGATGATGAAATAAATTATATGATATAGTCCAGGGGTGTCCAAACTACGGCCCGCGGGCCAAATGCGGCCCGTGGATGAATTTTAAGCGGCCCGCAGCTGTCTTAATAGTTTATATTATATATGGCCCGCCAAGCATAATTTATAGTCTCTTCATGCATTTCACATTACTATGGAGAGAGAGAAATCCATGTTGGATCTACGTACCCTCTGTTGACTCTGGCATTGGTAAATAAGAAAAAAGAAAGAGGACGAAGATTATATATTAGGTTAAAAAACAAATCAGAGCTCCACTGTTCAAATCACGTCATCATTTGTTCACTTATGTCTGAGATTCTGTTCTGAAACTAGTGAGCCACCAGCAACATCTTAACCATCATGGTTCTAAAAGTAACTGTTTAAAGCACTCTAGGAAGCTTCAATGATTTCAGTGGAGTTTGATATTAGCATTTCTTCACTGAGCTGAAGGAAAGAGTAAAAACACTACATACTTTTCCAAAAGTGCTAGCGCAGTGGAGGGGTTCACCCGCAGGTACTTTGAGGTGGGCTGTCCGTAGTCTGCCAGGTACGTGGACCAATCCCACACCATGAACAGATCTAGAAGCTGAATGAATTACAAAAAAAAAACACAGCGTCAAAAACAGAATTTTATAACTTATAACTTGAACCAGAACCAACAGAATAGGTTGTAACACACTGAAAAAGAATACAATGAATGTAATTGCCATTTGTTTTGATTTAGCATACACTTTTATGCAAAGAGTTACAAATGAAGAAAAACGTGAACACCACAATATAATAACTAGGGCTGCCACACTTCTTGAACAAAAGAATTTCCAAGGAATTTATACAATTATACATTTGCAAAGATTCTTAAATATAATTTTACAGAGAATGCATACATAATTCAAGCCAAAGAAATATATCACAGCTGAGAATAAAGTGGAAAAAAACATTTAAAAAATATTTTATTCTCATGACTTTTCTAGGCCTGGTCAGGATTATTATACTTAAAGTATACTAAAACTAAAACCATAAAACATTAATTGAAATAAAAGAAATTTTATCTAAAATAAAATGAATATGCATTTTTTCCCCCAAAATTGATTTCAGCTAGTGGCCAAAGCAACATTTCTCAGTTTCAGTTAAATTTGATGTAATAAAATAACTAAAACTTAAATAAAAATGAATATGTTTTTTTTTAATAATTCTATAGTTTTAGATACTGTATATATATATATATAGTATCTCAATAATACTAAAATAACACTGTTCTGGAAATTCCCAGATATTTTTTTACTTTTTCTATATAAGAACCCCAATCATAAGAAACAAACAATATTCAAGGTCCAAAAATAAAAAAAGAAAGTTGTTAGTTGCCCAAAGAGAAGTGTGTGAGGTCATACACTAATGGCGGGGGTTAGTATTAGGGCACTTGTTGGGGAGCTGGGAGCACTTTAAATGCAAAAGGAAGAGAAATCCCTTCGTGACCTCCAGATAACCCACAGAGGAGCTAATCCTGGCTCCACGGTGCTCTGGTCAGTAGGCTCCCTGCCACTTTGCAACTCTGATTCAAAGCAAGGCTCTGGACACATTGAACTTAATTTGCTGGAGAAGGGCCAGACCACTCACCTCTATATATGCAAATCAATATCAATCAATGGGGGACAATTCCTGGAAGGCTCGTTCATTATGGAGGGCCGGGAGAGGAGGGTTCAGGGGGCTAATAGCACTTCACACCTACTACGTGGTCCGTATTGAGGAGGTCTGTTTTTCAGACCGCTATTTAGTGCTGTTTGCTGCTCCTGCTGGGCTGTGACGATATTGCAGCTAAACACACCAAGACCCTGCGGAGCATCATGGGCAACAAGATTGTGCTGGTAAATGTCAATATTTGCAGACCTTTGGCCAGGGCGATACAGCTAAATCAATTATCCAAAAAAGATTTAAATGTCATTCAGGGTATACATGATATAAGGTCATGCATTTCCTGAATAACCATCCAATGACTAGTTTGGACTGTTATGAATTAGATCTTGATGAATATTCGATAAATGGTGGGATCCTAAAGTCCCAGACCACCCTGAAAATATCAAAGCAATATCTTAGATTCTGTAAGTCACTATGTAGACATTCTACACATTATTTGTGTGCCTTTATTTAAGATTATTATAATCCCAGTCAATGCATTTCTCCTCCAGTCTAAGTGCACTAGTCACTGGAGCACTAATCATGACCTTATAGAGATCTCACCGATATAGACTCACAAGCCCAACATGATCTGACAAAGTTCACAGTGAGTAATCTATAGAAAAAGTTCACCTCTGAATGTTTTAGTCAAAGATGAGTTGAAGGTTCATTTGAAGGGGACATATGCAACTATCAATTGCAATGAGCTTTTTTTCAGAGCTGCATTTTTCTGGTACAAGACAATGAGGGGTTTTAAATTTCAATTAGGATGACAGCATTACATTGACATTAAATACACCCTAATATATACTAGAATACACCTTGTTTATATACAGTACTCTATATACACTGCTATTCAAAAGTTTGGGATTAGTAATACTTTTTCCAGAAAGGAGGCATTAAATTGACCAAAAGTGACAAGAAACACGTTTATAGTTCAAATAAATGCTGTTCAATCGAATGCTCTATTCAAGGAATCTTGAAAAATGTTTTACAGTTTTCACAAAAACATTAAGCAGAACAACTGTTTTTAACACTGATACTCATAAGAAATGTTTCTTGAGCACCAAATCAGCATATTAGAGTGATTTCTGAAGGATCATGTGACACTGAAGACTGGAGTAATGATGCTGAAAGCTTTCAGCTTTGCCATCAAAGAAATAAATTACATTTTACAATATATAAAAATAGAAAAGTTATTTTAAAGGGGTGATATGATGTTGCTAAAAAGAACATTATTTTGTGTATTTGGTGTAATGAAATGTGTTTATGCGGTTTAAGGTTAAAAAAAACACATTATTTTCCACATACTGTACATTATTGTTTCTCCTCTAAGCCCTGCCATTCTGAAACGCGTCGATTTTCACAAAGCTCATCGGTCTGAAAAGCGAATTGTGCTCTGACCCTCCAAACTGTAATACATTTTCTCAATATTATGGTTTTTATTGTATTTTTAATCAAATAAGTGCAGCCTTGGAGACTTCTTTCAAAAACATTAAAAAAAATTCCACAGATCCCAAAGTTTTGAACAGTAGTGTTAAAGGCATCATATGATGCGATTGCATTTCCGTCACACGCTTGAGGTATTCGGCCAATCACAATGCACTGGATAGCTGGCCAATCGTCATGTAGCTCAAACCATGCAGTATGACACTAATAACACCAGGGTCATTGTTTAATTCTTAGGGAATGCAGGAAACGGTAAGCAAGTAAATGTAAGAAACAAAGAAAGAAAGAAAACTGAACCGCTTCATTAATGCTATACATATGAGAGAATATGAGCATTTTTGATTATTGCCTCTAACACAGACTTTAAACAGCGATGTTTTAAATGTTGTTTTTATTGCTAATTGTTGCAAAAAAGTAGCAAGTTACTGGAAAAGCTGTGAACAACTGATCTATTCTCACGCTACTGAAAAAAGGAGTCAAGTTAGCAGCATCGCTACTTTTAGATACTTATTCGCTGGTGCTGGTGAAAGTGAAGAACACAGGAAAACTCAGAAATGTGCCTTCAGACATTTTAGTCTCTTTTAAGTGATGTAAGCAAGTGAATTTTTACCAGTATTAGTACAAGCATCTGCAGCCCTGCACAGCATCACCTTACAGACAACAAGAATTAAAACGTTTAAAACACAACAGAGTAAACAAGAGCCGCTCCATTAGCTGCTGCGTGACTGGCAGGGAGACTGTGACCTCTCTATTTGAGAGCTCTAGGGTAGATCTGCATCATAATGCATGATGGGAAGGTTATCTACACGGGGGGTGGGATGAATAGGTAAATTCTGACGGCCAGCACTCCACTCTCCTTATCTCTGACCTTGTCCGAGCTCACTCTGCCCGAATTGGAGCCAGAGCTCGCTGAGAGCACTTGAGAGAAGCTGTCAGCAAATCCTCCAAGAAACCAGGCAAGGATCAAAGCAGCGTCATGCTAATGGTAATCGAGAGGTCTTGGCGAGCGGCCGCAGTCGTGACACGCTGAAAGACGCCACCCCGACCGGTGCGTGCCACGCAGATCAAGCCAGAGCTTTCCCATGAACAGGTGGTGTATGTGATTCAGCATGTGAATTGAAATTGCACCCAAAAATAAAATTCTGTCATCATTTACTCGCCCTCATGTCATTCCAAACTCTATCACTTCCTTTTCTTCCGTGGAATACCAAGGGTGAATTTCTGAAGAATGGACCCATTTTATATGATGCAAGACCACATTTATTAACATTTATATTTATATCATTTTTAACGCGTATCATACATTTATAACATATTTCTTATCTTGTAATCAAACATCATTGAAAACCTGACGTTTAAATCATATGGTCTACTTTTATGATGCTTTTAAAGATATTTTAAGAAGATATTTCATGCTTTAAAGTGGAATTCAATGATCACCAAACTGATTGGTTACCATAATTCTTTCCTTTGTGTTCTCCAGAAGAAAGAAAGTCATAGGTCTAAAACTACATGAGGATTTCATTTTTGGGTGAACTATCCCTTTAAGAGCTTAAAAAGTCCCAGTCCCCTTCGATTTTTTATGACAGGGACACCATTTTCATGGTGGGACATTTATGACAGAAATACAATTTTTTTTCCCTTCGACAGCATCCTGAAAACTGAAGGAATACTGCAGCATGTGTGATTTGAAGACACATTCAGCTTTCTGCTGAACATAAATAGAGGTATTAGAAATCAAAGGGATTTTAAACTGAGTGCTGTTAACTCCACACCCTAATAATACTTCCTTATATGACATACCTTTGTAGAAGAAACCTTGACATGACCCCGGTTTTACACCTTAAGCACCCTCAGGCCCAGATTAAAAGTTCAAACTCCAAGCAGCACAAAAAAAAACAGGACCAAACGGAGAAAGAGCTCCTGATAGCATAATGAACCCCACTGCGACTAAGTGATTTCCCCTCCTGAAGGTAAGCGTGTTCAGGTTTGGATAATCCATTAGTGCCTGTTAATGCTGTATGTTCTCCACCCTTCCCCTCAGCTCACTCACAGGGACTGTGGATCAAGAACGGCCATGTCTGCAGAGAGGTCTGTACCTGTCGGAGGTCAATGAAGGCCAACTGCAGTGTGTCCCCCTGGAATCCTGGCACGGGCTCTGAACTGGCAAACACTGTGAAAGGAACAGGAAAATAATATTTAAAAAACGATTAGTTGGTGTGCGTTGTGTAAAGACATCAAATTAAACCCCTGAACAATATTTACAAAGCATTTTTGTTACCCTGAAACATTAACGAAAACTTGATAAAGCCAACATATTGATCTACTATTTATTATTATTATTATTATTACATTTCTGAGAATAAAATTTCTAACACTAAGTTGTCCTAAAACGTTAAAGCTGCATCCACTAAACTTTCAAACTATTCTGACTTGTGTTGCCGTTTATATTTGTAACTTGACTTACAGCTTTCCAAGACCAGATGATCAAAACTACCTATCCAACTAACTAAATCTCTCTCTCTCCTTCGGTTGGTCGCCAAAGGAGAATTACCCATACAGGTTTTTGCCACAGGTTTTACTCAGGATGTCCTTCCTAACTATCTATTTAAGGTTGTCCAAAACCAGATGATCAAAACTAACTATTTAGCTAACTGATCAAGACCTATGGTCTTCCAAAATCAGATGATCATAACTAACTAACTCTATCTATGTTTTTTTAAAACTAGATGATCATAACTAACTATCTATGGTTTTCTGTAACTAGACGATTATAACTCACGCACTCTCTATGGTTTTCTAAAACTAGATGATCATAACTTTATCTATGGTTTTCTAAAACTAGACAATCATAACTCAGTCACTCACTCAATCTGTTTTCTGTAACTAGATGATCATAACTCAGTCATTCAATCTATGGTTTTCTGAAACTAGATGATCATAACTCACTCACTCTATGGTTTTCTGAAACTAGATGATCATAACTCACTCACCCACTATCTATGGTTTTCTAGAACTAGATGATCATAACTCAGTCACTCAATCTATGGTTTTCTGAAACTAGATGATCATAACTCACTCACCCACTATCTATGGTTTTCTGAAACTAGATGATCATAACTAACTCTATCTATGGTTTTCTGAAACTAGATGATCATAACTTACTCTATATTTGGTTTTGTAAAACTACTCTGTGTTTCTAAAACTAGATGATCCCAAGTAACTAACTCATTCACTCAATCTATGGTTTTTTCTAAAACTAGATGATCATAACTAACTCACTCTATAGGTTTCTAAAACTAGATGATCACAAATAACTAACTCACTCACTCTATCTATGGTTTTCTAAAACTAGATGATCATAACTAACTAACTAACTAACTAACTCTATGGTTTTCTAAAACCAGATGATCATAACTAACTCACTCTATCTAAGGGTTTCTAAAACTAGAGGATCACAAATAACTAACTCATTCACTCAATCTATGGTTTTCTAAAACCAGATGATCATAACTAACTCACTCTATAGGTTTCTAAAACTAGATGATCACAAATAACTAACTCACTCACTCTATCTATGGTTTTCTAAAACTAGATGATCATAACTAACTAACTAACTAACTCACTCTATGGTTTTCTAAAACCAGATGATCATATCTAACTCTATCTATAGGTTTCTAAAACTAGATGATCACAAGTAACTAACTCATTCACTCAATCTATGGTTTTCTAAAACCAGATGATCATAACTAACTCACTCTATCTAAGGGTTTCTAAAACTAGAGGATCACAAATAACTAACTCATTCACTCAATCTATGGTTTTCTAAAACCAGATGATCATAACTAACTCACTCTATCTAAGGGTTTCTAAAACTAGAGGATCACAAATAACTAACTCATTCACTCAATCTATGGTTTTCTAAAATTAGATGATCATAACTCACTCCCTCTATCTATGGTTTTCTAAAACCAGATGATCACATCTATCAGACTGATATTAGTGGTAAAACTAGCTCAGCTATGTTGAAAATCTGTCAGTTATTCAGATTAGCTATCATTTTGTACAAATTTCTGACTGATGAATGCTGGATAAACCGTAAGAATCAATTGTTCCAGAGAGCTTTGTAATAGAGTATGACCATTTAGGAGAAGAATCATTTGTGTTGTTCAGACAGTGAACTACACTGCTTTAAAGTTTGTGCAGCCAGCTAAGACATTTTCCTCACAAAGATTTTATTAATGATAACAGACCTACCATGAGCCCAGAGATCACATCACTGTGTTCATGTGCAATTACAATTGATCTACAGTGTTTTTTTGTATAGTTGAGCTGCAGTCTTTAAGTATACAAGATGCAAAATTAAATATTTTAAGGACTAAATTAATGTTGCATGTCACCTATGTCCTTTAGAGCAAGTGCACTGAGGCCACGTGTGGTCCCATTAATGTGTATGTATGCTGGATGAGGCCAAACTACAAAAACAGGACTGGTAAGATTTCAGTTGGAGTGTTTTAAACATTTAAAAAAGACAGATTACTGTTTCAGTCTGAATGAAAGTGCATGTATGACCTTGATTACATCCCAAATGCATGTGACCACACATTTCCTACACCTCCGTCAACTATCCACTGACACACTATAAATTACAAGCAAAATTCAGACAAATCAGACTGTAAACTCACAACTTGGGATAAGTATTCTTATGGGTGAATCTTAACTGTCTGTGTTTTGACTAGAGTAAGATAAGCTGCCGCTAATGGGACAAACACCATTCAGACCTTAGAAAAGGGTCAGACATTCCCTGCCGTACCTGTGCGGTTGAACCCTCATAAACTCTAGACATCTGTGGCCTGAGGCAACAGATACGAGCATGCACACACACAGCCTTTCACTTCTGCTGACAGTAGCGTGACTGAAACCTTAAATGGCTGAGGAGTAGAAGATAGAACCAAAGAACTGTCCACATATTAACATTATTGATGAACGCTGTGCTCTGACATCTCTATTGTGCCATTCAGAACCAAAGGGGCTTTATGGACTTCCCCAGGGAGATATGAAACCTCAATGAGATCAGTTTCTGCATTTCACAATATCATAGACACTTGAGGATCTTTTGACTTGGGAAAGAAACATTTTAAGGTCAGCTCCATAAATGGTCGGGTCTGTTTTCATAATTCTGAAGTCCAATACATTTCAGATCAGGATGAAGCCATTAAGCCCAATGGAGATCAGCAGAAATGTGCTCCGTTCCTTAAAAATGTGTCATATGCTATTTTAGACATATGCCTAAAAGCAGTAATTACAATGTCTAAAGCAAATCCACATACGCACACACAGACAACAGTTTTGTCATATGGCTTCAAAACAGCATTTCCATTTTTAGTAAAACTATGAATGATATCCTCATATGGGTGGGTAATGCATGCAAATGCAGCACATGTAAGATGAATGAACGTTCAAATGGATAAGCGAGTAATGTTGCTCTAAACTGTTCCATATCAGCTCATATCAGAACAGGTGTGGATTTCCAAGAGCAGGTGGAGTGCGGGTAATCAGGAATGTTCCTTGAAAGAGTGTAACTCAAATAACTGCTTCTGAGAACAGCTGATAATATCAATAATACCTGCTGCATGAATGCATCTACCGACATGCCTGTCTGTTAGTGCATTAGCCACATTCCACTTTGAAAATGGTTTATGGTAATGCTCAAACTTTTAGAATGGATGTATTTTGTAAAAGGTCTGGTTTATTAATTAATGATTTACGGCAGATAAGATGCATTCAATATATGATTACTATTATTTTAGACTTCGGTTACAAAGCTGTTGCATGGCTTCAGAAGACTTCAAATAAAGCATATGGACCACTTTTATAGTGTACAGGGACTACACTGTAAAAATCATCTTAATTTGAATGGCGAAGACTGTAAAAATGCTACTGTAAAAAGGTTCTTTTACTCTTATATGGTGAAAATTTGTAATAAATCTAATGGGACATTTTATGTGATTTTACAGTAGTTTTTGGAAGTGAAAAAGAACAAATCATCTTATAATTTACAGTGAAAAAACATAAATTGATATTGCCAGATTTCCATGTGGGGTTTTCCTTGAAATAACCGTTTCTTCTTAGTTGTTCTATGCCACATTAGGGTTTTATGTAACATCTTATGTTGTCAAATTAATGTTTACTGCATTATTTTTGTCTCATTTGTATTACCATGACTGTGTTTTGTATTTGTGTATTTGTGTATGACACTGTGTGCACCTTGTATATATTAATATTTACTTCACCTTTGGAAAAAACTGCTTGCTGTCGCTGATTAGCTTGATTTTACATGTGGCTTTTTCTTTACCTCCTGTGTTATTTTTTTTTTTCTAGTGCATTAGTGATTAGTATTTCAGTGGGTTGATATATTAATATTATATCAATATATTTATGGTTTACTTTAAAATGGAAGTTCAATTCGTAAAATCTACAGTACTTTTTATAGTAAAGTTTTGTCAACAACAACATTTTTTTTTTTTTTACTGTAAATTTCAGTGAAAGAAGAGGGTGAGTAAATAATGACAAAAGCTTCATTACTGGGTGGACTATTGAAATGAACATGGGGGTGGCATTGCAAATACGCAATTATTAAATTATCAAAGACGCACTACTCACGTTCACACTGTATGACATCCAGGTTGAACTGCTGAATGGCTCCCATGCTGATCTGTTTGAGCTCAGTATCCAGCAGCATCTGCATCAGTGACGTGGCCAGGTGTTTACAGGCAGACATACACGCCGTCTGTGCCACCTTACCCTGAGGAACGGCACACAAACACACCAACAAACCGTTAGTACAGGTGTCCTCAGCCACACACGGCATCAGTGCTTTTCTATCTCCAAGTCTTCATTAATTCAGAGTATGAACCAAAGTTAGTATCAGGGTCTGTGTCACTCTAGGAACATAAAGTAATGGCTAATTTAGAAGTATCTCTGAGCAGTTTCACCCTAAAATATTGCTCCAAGCCCAAATGAATTTTTTCTTTTATCATCTTATAAAAAAAATTAGCTAATAACAATACATAATTTAGAGTCCCAACTAATAAATCAATACGTATTGTGCCCGTAATGCCTGATTTCACCATTAGCCTAGATTAGATTCAAATAAGTATATTATTTTACTGAATATGCACTATTTAAATATTTCAGACGATATAAATCATAGACAATATAATTGTTCAATTGTAAAAACATGAAATAATTTATTCAATTTAACATTTATAATATGGTCACTGATTAAATACTGATCCAGTGACAATGTGCAAGCTATTGTGTTCAATACATTTCTGTATTTTAAGAAAAGCAGAATTATATGTATTTCAATGCTGGTGTGATCATTATCATGTGCATGGGGAACCAGAAACAGTAATTACAGTTTCAGTAATTATGCACGAAAATATTTACAGAATTTTAATCTTACTGTCACTAATTACAAAAGTACATCATGATTATTGGTGTTTTTACTGCAAAAACACACAAAAAAATGCAAATATTGCAGCCATTTTTTGAGAAAAGCCACAGCAAATTCTGAAATATTAGGCTGCACAAATCTGAAAAAAAAAAAAAAAAAAAAAAAAAAAAACCCGGGGGGGACC
>NW_015634483.1:591603-614655 GCF_001515625.1 Sinocyclocheilus rhinocerous
AAACTAAATCCTGGGGGGACTCATATATATATATATACACAGAAAAAATATTTGGTGTAGAATTAATTTTAAAACAATTTTTAAATTTCAAAATTTGCTATTAAATTTCACTAAATTAAAAATTTCCCCCTAAACTGAAAAATAATTTTCATTTTTTCAAACTCACTAGCTGCGTTTCCATTACCCTTCAAATTGTGCAAATTAAAATTGCGAATTGAAAATACGCCTAATGGAAACGCGTCAAATTTGCAAAAACTCCCATATATCGCAAAAAAAAGTTTACGCTCGCATATGGTGGTTTTTCAGGCAATTCGAAAAAGGAATATTATATATACAGAAAAAATATTTGGTGTAGAATTAATTTTAAAACAATTTTTAAATTTCAAAATTTGCTATTAAGTTTCACTAAATTAAAAATTTCCCACTAAACTGAAAAATAATTTTCATTTTTTCAAACTCACTAGCTGCGTTTCCATTACCCTTCAAATTGTGCAAATTAAAATTGCGAATTGAAAATACGCCTAATGGAAACGCGTCAAATTTGCAAAAACTCCCATATATCGCAAAAAAAAGTTTACGCTCGCATATGGTGGTTTTTCAGGCAATTCGAAAAAGGAATATTTCGCAAAACTGCAATGGAAACGTTTTTACCCTTCAAATTGTGCAAATTAAAATTGCGAATTGAAAATATGCCTAATGGAAACACGTCAAATTTGCAAAAACTCCCATATATCGCAAAAAAAATGTTTACGCTCGCATATGGTGGTTTTTCAGGCAATTCGAAAAAGGAATATTTCGCAAAACTGCAATGGAAACGTTTTTTTTCCCGCATTCACAGGTCACATGTAAAAAGTCATATGATCATTCTTCAATGTACTATAACCTCCAAGAAACACTTCATACGTGGCCGCTCTCCAGTATAAGGGGCTTTCCTGCCATTAATGCTTAGACAATTTACACTGCACACATCTGCGGCGCAGTGTGGCTCTGATACGGCCACTGAAGCTGATTGCGGCCACTCTAGTCAATGCTCGTGTTTATACCAGCCGCGCCACGCATGTTTCTGAAGCGGCTTTCCGCGCTGCTTCTGTAAAGATACACGCATACGCCTCCTTCTAATAAATATAGCCAAAATCTGTCAAAATCCCACCAAAATCCATTGCCATGACTTATCACGAGAGGAAAAATTTACGTTTTAGTTGCATAACATTGGTTAATGCAAACGCCGTCATTTCGCAATACATTTTTATCGACATTTATAAAATATCGCTAACGTTTTGCGCAAATCTGTAATGGAAATGTGCCTACTGTAGTATTTTGACAGACCATTCAGACTGCATTCAGACTTGACAGACTGCTTGTTTCCGTATATTTAAAGTGAATGTGAATGGTCTGTCAAGAACTAAAAGACAAAAAAAGGGAATAAAAGTGGTCCATATGATTCATACTCTATGTTTAAGTCTTCTGATAGTGTTATATCATAATATAGCTTTGTTTGATAATATAGCATAATATAGCTTTGTATGTGCAGCTCCACATTCAATAAATTTTTAAAAGATCAGCCTGGTTATTCTTTAAAAATTCCTCTTTTTTTGTTCCACCGAGGACAGAAAAACATTGGGCTTGGAACAACATGAGGGTGAGTAAGTAGTGACAGAAAAGGTGAACTACTTTTAAGTGAGTGTATGAAAGTAAGCACATAGATACCTTTGGAAGTGTATGTTTATTCATTTCCATAATTCATAAAACCATCCTTAACACCTAAAATGTAAATCAGTGGAAGTAATGACGCAAAATGGAGATGACAAAGGTTTTCCATCTCTTGAAAATCCACCATCTGATGGATTTCAATTCAGACACAAACACACAGAAACATCTAGTCTCGTATCTACAGCAGTCGTTCATGCAAGCCGACACGCTCAAAATGAGCAGGGTTGTAAAGAGGAAAAAGGTGAAAGACCAGTCAAATCCGACAATACCAGACGCCAAACACACACGTAAAACTCATGCAACAGCTGCTCCACCAGTACATGCTGATAACTAGCAAAGAAATGAATAAACAGTTCCATTTAGTTATTCCATACAAAGCAAAAAATGCAAACAAAGCTCTTCACAAAAACGAACCCCGTTATTATCATGTTATCAGTCATGATATCCATTAGACAACTCACACTATAAACAAGACTAAATATTTCACTTGTATTATTTTATGTGTAAGCAACATAAAACACACAAGCACCACAACCAATTCTGTTATCATAAATAAAAAACACAAAGACAATAAATTCAGAATGCATGGACATTATTCTATATTTATAGAGATATAAAAACATTTAGAAAATCAGGACTATAAAAGCAGGCCCTATAAAAATTCATCACATTTAAAACTCTTTTAGATGCTCTCTTAGACCAAAAAGGGTAAAAAAATAAATAAATACACATAAAAAAGTTGCTTATATAAATGCAACTATTTTGCACAAGAAATGTAAATGTTGCACCACAAATATAAGTCCTAACCAGGCAAGAGGCACAGGTTATTATATTTAATAATAATAAAAAAAAAACATAAAAAATTGTTACTTGAAGTAAAATGAATGTTAGCTGGAATAATATATATTCCAATTAGTTTAATTAATGTAGAACGAAAACTAAAACACAAACGAATAAAAACTATATAGGCAGAAAAAGATTTATAAAACTAATAAAACTGGCAAAAACACTAAATTACTAAAACCTCAACTTAAATTAAAATGGAAACAGAAAATATAAAAATTTAAACTAATTCAAAATATTAATAACAGTTATTTTAGTATCATGGAGATACTATTATAGCGGTTATTAGTATTTTGAATTAGTTTTCATTTTTATATTTCCCGTTTCCATTTTAATGAAGTGGAGCTGGATTATTGGACCAATGAGATTTGACTGTGGGCCGAACCCATCACAACGGCGGAAATAAAAACTGAACTGGAAATAGTGATTAACAAAATGGCTAGGCATTTGTCTCATCCCATTGTGTTAAAAAAACATGCAAGTTTCATTAAAACGTGAGCTGAATGGCTATTACGTTCTAAAACACTTTTTTGTGCTTTCATCTCCACAAACACAATTTTTTATGGCCTATGTTTATACTAAATCAGCATATATTAAATGAATTGGTGCGAAGTGAGTTAGCTGTGCTAACATACAGATTATGTAACATCTGAGTATACTTGACATATAATGACATCTAGCTGTCCTGATAGGGTAGTAGGTTAGAATGTGTCATTATGCAACTTTAATAAAGCAGCATTCTGAATTGAGAGGCACTTATGATTGAGACCATTTAAGAGATAGATCACCCAAAAACATTTTGTCCATACAATCAAAGTCAATGAGGTTTTGGACCCAATTTACATTAATTTTATGGGCAAAAATACTCATCAAAATAATTTCTTTTGTGTTCCGAAAAAACAGCGTAAGGTGACAATTTTTATTTTTGGGCGAACTGTCCCTTTAATGCTGTGAGTAGTGCTAGTGAATCTCAAGTAAGAATGGCACACGTGTTCTGCAGATACTGGTATCAGCGTCAGACAATAATGGGCAGCAAATCAGGGGCAGCATGCCAATCGATCTGGATTACATTCTGCATTGTACGTGAAAAGGGAAGCAAAACAAGGCTGGCAGCAAGTCCACAGAGCTGACATGAACATGCAGGTTTAATGTCTTTTTTTTTTTTTTTTGCTTTTAAATTATTCTAATTTTTCTCTTCCTCCTCTAGGGTTCGAAGAGGGTCTACTTACCGACATCGCAGCATGATCATTGTTGTTATTCTGAGCGGAAACCCCAAGAAAATAAAACACGGACAGGGAAAGAAAGTATAGCGATAATAAATGGACAGACAAAGGAAAATCAGAAAAACCAAGCATGCCTGGCAGAAAATAAATCAAGGAATACATTCACTTACAGGAAAGATGTTACATTGTTGAGAAACCAAAGCATAGCCAACTTAAACTGGAGGTTAAAGTAATTTGTTTAAGAGGACAGGGCAGCTGAATAGAAACGCAAGCAAGCTGTATCATTCTCAGTGAATGGATGGGCTGGGAGTTGTCTGTGTTGATTATGTGCAGGAATAGACAGAGATTTGATTGGTTTTGGAAACGGACGTCGTATGTTTGTGTAATGACACCTATAACACCAAACACGACATTCCTGTGCACATATGCATTGATTTACACCTAATATCAAACAGTGGAAAGTCAAAAGAGGGGCATAAACTAGAAAACGTGTTGGCTCCTAGAACTTCCGCCCAGGTATGACCATCTAAACACCTATAAATGCAACACTGATTGACGCCACACATGCAATAACACACATTACATGAACTCACAGGTGAAGAATGGTCACAAATTCATGGCGAGACTGCATATGAATAGGATGGTATGGAACTTACTGGAAGGTGTGTGAAGACCTGGAAGGTGCTACGCAGGAAGTTAATGAGGTCCATGAGGTAGCCGCTGGCCCTGCCGTCCGACTCTGCCATGCCCCATTCATAATCAGCCAGCTGAATGAATTCATCAATCTTCTGGTTGAGTTTGGTGTATATTTCTCCTTCAGCTGCATGTCTAGCATCCTAAAAATAATAAACCATGCATTCAAAATTTTCCTGAAGTGCACAAACACTGGTATAACCAACTACTATATGATTCCTGGGATGCTTTTAAATGGTATTGAAACAATAAATGTTGCAACAATTAAATGTATGCTTTTTTGTTTCACTTTTAAAAAAGGTAAATATTCCCTTTCAAATGCAATTCCAAGTTGTAAAACAACAACATTTGGAAAATTCCTCCAGAAGTGTACAAACACTAGTACAATCGTTTTCCAACTGAATCCTGAGATGCATTTAAATTTGTTTTACTTTTGACACTACAATCAAAAATATTCACGTGAATATCAAATGGCAAGCATTTTTTGCATATTAAAAGGTAAAAATGTTCTATCGAATGCAAGATTAAAAAACAGCGAAATGTGGAAAATTCCTAGTTGCACTGGAAATCAATTGCCAACTGAAGCAATAAATGTCGCAACCACTAAATCGTCATGCAACAATCGAACATAATTTGCATAGATATCAAATGGTAAAAATTTTGCGGATCTCAAATGGTTAATAATTATCTAACAAATGCAATTCCAAGTTGCAAAACAACAAAACGCGAAAAAAGGCGGGGTTAATACTTATGCAATGCAATTCATTGTAATCAAACTTGAGCAATGCCAACATGCTTCTGCGCGTTTAATGACTGAAAAGAGGTCACCTGATAACACCTTCGTTTCGACCTCTGTCATCTATGCTAGCTTTTCATGCTACAATTAAAAATATTTTCTAGGCATATCAATTGGTAAACGTGGTGGACCTTAAAAGGTTTAAAAAATCCTTATCGAATGCAATTTCACGTAGTAAAAAAACGAAATGTGGAAAGGGGTGGGGGTGAATACTTATGAAATTCATTGTAATCAAACTTGAGCAATGCTAACATGCTGTTGCATGTTTAATGACTCAAACAGAGGTCACCCAATAACACTTCTGGTTTGATACATTTAACACAGTAGCATCAAAACAAGCTCAGTATGCAGTTCGTGAAGCCTGAGGCGGCTCTTGTCCTGTGCTGTCGATGACAGCTTTACTCTGAGGGAACCACTCCAGATGGCTGCTCTCTGATCACAGTGAGCCCATGGCGGTTATACAACTGAGTGAAATGTGTAATTAAAGAACATGTCTGTGAATGACTTTTACCTTGAAGGTGGAAAGCCCGTAGAGTCTTGTGGTATGAACCGTTTCCGGGGAAACATTGGTGATGTTCGTGATAAAATCCTCCAGGTATTTACATGCGTGCTCTAAATGGGTGGTGTTGATGATAATTTGAACTAGCTGAAAAACATAACAGAAAGGAAGGCATACGTTATTTTCGAACTGAGCTTCGCAGACAGAATGAGGCGATTCGTCACATTAACGTTACCTCAGTTAATCCTATGTGTGGCTTTTTGATTAGATTTTGTAAGCAGCTGCTCAACGTCCTCGTCAGCAGCAGGTTGGTGGATTTACGGAGCATGTCGTCAATCTCAGTTGAGCTGAAATACAAGTTAACCAAGAAATATGTTCAATCTTTTCACAAAGACTTACTTTTTAATTATGTCTCATAAGATAGTCGACACATTGTTAACTCTTGCACGGATTGTTAGCTCATGCAAATATATACTCAGTTTCCTCTGACACATAGAAGGTTAAATCCTTTTTAAAGGCTTTGTCTGGACACCCGCATGTTATTTTCTTGATCAGGTGAACCTAAATTTGATTATACATTTGAATGGCAATCATTAAAAAATATTGCACACCATAACAGTGAACTTAACATATTTGACAGTCAATTATTATACTCCTTGACAATAGGTTATCGTAAGGCAAGGCAAGGCAAAGTTTATGTATATAGCACATTTCATGCACAATGGTAATTCAAAGTGCTTTACATATAAAAGGAATTAAATTAATCATAAAAAATATAAATCACAACAATAAAAACAATTTAAATGATTTAAAAATGTATTTAAAATTAATTAAAAGAGTTAAAAATGTTTATATATATAAAATGATTATACAGAATAAAAATGATTATACAGTGCAATCAGTTTGGACGTAGCACAGTGCTCATTTAGTAAAAGCACAGCTAAACAGCTAAACTAGCACATCTGATCTCTTCTGGAAGCTGGTTCCAACTGCAGGCGGCATAATAGCTAAAAGCAGATTACCCTTGTTTTGAGTGAACCCTTGGTATGTCTAACTGACTTGATCCTAATGATCTGAGTGGTCTGTTAGGTTTATATTCAGTGAGCATATCTGCAATGTATTTAGGTCCTAGGCCATTTAGTAATTTATAAACCAGTACTTTAAAATCAATCCTAAATGTAACTGGAAGCCAGTGTAAGGACCTAAGGACTGGTGTGATATGCTCAGATTTTCAGGTTCTTGTCAGAATTCTGGCAGCAGCGTTCTGGATGCGCTGCAGCTGTCTAATGGTCTTCTTGGGAAGGCCAGTGAGGAGACCATTACAATAATCCACCCTGCTGGTGATAAAGGCATGAACACGTTTCTCCAAGTCTTGACTGGAAACAAAACATCTAATTCTTGCAATGTTTTTGAGATGAGAGTATGCTAATTTAGTTACTGCTTTGATATGACTACTAAAACTAAGGTCTGACTCCAGAATCACACCAACATTCCTGACTTGATTTTTAGTTTTATTGTAGATAAAATACTGACAAGAAAAGGACACTTAAAATAATGTGTCCAAAGTGTCCACCACAAAAGAAAAAAATCATCATGATGCATGGTGATAAACCATTTTTTAGTTGCGGGGATTGTTCAGTTAGTAAAACGTTTCACTTGAAGAGCATTTAAATAGAATTTTAAAAACACTTATTCAGACTTTAAAAATAAATTTTATATATATAATGTTCACTGCAACTTTTTTTTTAAATTTAATTGTTATTTCAGAGGATGTTATTTTGAGGACATCAAGTCTATTTCAAGAAAACAAACCGAATGCGCAAAATATTTGCATGAGATTATTACATGGTTTCCCAAGGATAAAATATGATTTTTCAAAAGAAAATATACTATCATCAATGGACATGAAATTGACCTTTTTTTTTTTTTTTTTGCCATTTTCCACCAAAAATTTCAATTTATTTCAATTGATAGTTTTCACGTGACGTCACACCTTTATAGGAACGCCCAACCTGGAGGGCAAAACGAAGCTTTGCTCGACTGACCGACAGCTATTTTTACACAGATTGCATTAAGTAGTAATATAGTAAACCGCAGATATTAAAAGGCGACATTCAGTAAACACCTTATTGATGATGTATATTTTGTACAGGCAAGAAGATGAACCCAGAATATAAACACAATCTGCAAAGTTTCACATTAAATGGTTTCCCATAGAAAACAAATATAAGGAAAACACTGAACCATTAAGCGGATTGCGTTCATATTTCGGCCTCATCTGCTTGCCTATGTAAACTATGCATCATTAACATGGTGATTACTGAATTTGATCTTTAATATTACTGTTTTAAAGGGATAGTTGACCCAAAAATTTAAATTTGATGTTTATCTGCTTACCCCCAGGGCATCCAAGATGTAGGTGACTTTGTTTCTTCAGTAGAACACAAACAAAGATTTTTAACTCAAACTGTTGCAGTCTGTCAGTCATATAATGGAAGTGAATGGGAATCACGGCGCGTGAGCAACTTCTTCTACTTCTTGCTTTACGGCGGATCGCAGACTTATAAGTGCATTACCGCCACCTATCTCTCAAATGGACTATTGACACTCTACCTACAATCTCAATTAGGAGTGTCAATTAGGGCTGCACGATAAATCGAAATGGAATCGAGATCGCGATTCGACAGAAGCTGCGATTGTCATGCGTATCTTTCAGTGAAGCACGGTTCTGTGATCAGCAGTAAATCTCCATCCAAAGGCCAGAACACGTCACGCGCCGGCTGAAGAAGAAGACGCAAATGTGCTCAGAACAGTTTGGACATTACGGTGAATCAGAGGTAAAAAACGATATAAATACTGTTCAGTTTCTTGCACAGACCGATTTTATTCTTTTGAGAGGTGATCTAAATATTTGAGGCTGGAAAACAGATGGAAAATTGACAGGCTTGTGCTGCAGTTCTATGGATGTTTTGCCCTCCAAGTCTTCGAGCCGGTCACGTGACTGAAAGCTATGAATAGGACAGATCAGAATTGACAGGAAGTGAAGTGGAAGAGAGATGGGGGTGGGATTCGAGTCGGGATTCGAACTCAGGATGCCCGTTGTGCAACGACGCTGTATGTCGGCGTGATGCCCACAAGGCTATCGGCGCTGACTGAAATGTACCTTTTAAATTTTAAACTGACTATACTTATTTCAGTTTATTAAAGATATGTGGTACCAGGTCACCAATTTCCTATGCTATGCTAGTTTTTAAGCAAACCATAAATTTTTTTGCTCATTCTTCAGACACACATCTTTTAAATTTAGAACAATATTTTGTCCATTTATTTATTTATTTGCCAAGTAGACACGTAACATGACACTACTTGAGCAAGAGAGAGACAATTCAAATACAGTGTAGCATTATAGCAGCTGACGTGCTACTCTGCTATTTGCCAGAAAAATTAGATTGTTAGCGGAAAGCAACATTGTTTCGAAAACAACCACGCCCTTAAAAAATTTTATTCACATCTCTACTTTTGTACATTATGCCCCCAAAATGATTTTTCTTTTTGCAGAATGCAAAATAATTTATTTTAAAGAATGCTGTGGTCAAAACAACATTAAACCCCATTGACTTTCATTGTATGGACAAAAACAATTGGTGAGTAAAGATGAGTAAATGGTGACAGAATTTCCTTTTTTTCTCTCTCTTTAACCAAGCACAGTATGCTTGCTGTCTGCACCCATTAGTACTGACCGCATCCACAACTAGCCCTACTACTGCCCAGCACGCTTGTAAGGTGCGAGTGTTTACAGGACACTGCTGGTTGGTGTTGATTTTGCGGTTGGGGACTGTGTGTCTCAGTGTGGGGTGTTGATTAGGAGGGAGTGATCAGGTGGGAAATGCTCCATGAAGAGGTGCAGAGGTCGCTCATTATCGCTTGCTTAAATAACAAAGAAACCATTAGAGAGGAGTGTGAAATCTGCAGTCGTTTGCATTGATTAGTGGAGGGACAGGAGGGGAAAAGACTGTGTTAGATCAATCCATAAGTGCTCTGACAGCCTCATGTGGGTCTCCTCACTCTTCTCACTGCTCAAAGCAAAAGCAGTTTGGCTGGTATTCTGTGGAAATGCCTGGGCGAGCGCCGGCTCAGCCTCTGCACCACTTTGGTGGAAAAGGGACAATGAGAAGACAGTTGACTAATATGCAACTTTTGACGACCAATATAAAGCCGATATATAATGTATATATATCACACCATTCAATTTAATGCTGCAGTCCTTACTTTTTTTGTGTTCAAAATTTACAAAATGTATATAATAAGCGAATACATGATGAATCCATTTTCCAAACCGTGTTTTTGGCTTTTGCTGAATCACTACGTTACACTTATAATAAGATTTTATATTCGGACTATTTCAGACTGGTACTGGTGGAACCACTGCGGAGTAGCCCAGTACCTGCGTGATTCGTTATAGACATAAACAGAGAGAAGTAGCTCCAGCTACAATGTTCTTCCACAAGACGCATGCAGTTCTGTTTATCAACCGCTAGAGCGCCAAAAGTTACGGACTGCAGCTTTAAAGGTGATAAGTAACACACACAGCAGTGAAATTTATATTTATTTGACATAATATTTATAACCCATTTTCCACTAAACACTAACACATTTGGTAAATATATTCATTCTGAGACTATTTTGGCATCATACAAGGCACTAATTAATTCAATTAATTTGCCAAAATGGCTTTCTTGGAAAAAATCTGTCAGAATATCCATTAACATATTAGACTGATTTCCGAATTGATTTCCAAACTAGAAATCATGTGAAAATGAATCAATATGAAAAAAATTATATATGGTAACACATTATACAATTTAAAGACAGTAAATATCATGCTGCAAATGTTTAATATCTAAATTAAAAATAATTTGAAAATAAATAAATATGAAAAAAACTACTGATATTTATGATATTACACTATTTAAATTATAGATAATAACACTGCAGTGTTGCCGCAGTGCTATTAATATTTGTTTTACATAGTGCTGTCAAAATCGGCGTTAACGAAGACGATTAATTTTTACAGTTTAACGGCATTAAAATATTTGCTTGTAGCGCACTCTTCAATTGCATGCACAAATGCAATGCTATGCTATGAAATGTATATAATTTTATATTAAAACACGAAAGAAACTACGACCATGCAATTTCGTAGTTATGTCATCAGTTAAGTCATTAAGTTACCAAAAATGCGACTGAAGCCTTAAAATTGTTCATGCATGGAAGTATTAGTTATAAATGAGTCAGATTTAAGAACATGTCTCTGAAACGCAGCGATTTTCAAAACTGTCCTGGAGCACCCCAGCACTGTCTCCCTCATCTGACACACCCGATTCAACTTGTCAACTCATTAGTAGAGACTTTAAGAACTGAAGTGGGACAGAAAAGTTGTGAGTTGTGAGAAAATACGATGTATGTCAGATCCACGTCAAGCAGAAAAGTTGTGAGTTGTGAGAAAATACGATGTGTGTCAGATCCACGTCAAGTTCAGCAGCGGCAGCTCTTAAAGTAATAGCACCAAAAAAACCTAACCCAGCTGCTGTGATGCCTGTTAATCAAAGAACAAAAGAAATAAAAAAATAAAAATAAAATAAAAAAAGAATAAATCAATAACTGTTGTAGCGTAAAAGGGGTCATATGATGCGATTTAAATTTTTCCTTTCTCTTTGGAGTGTTACAAGCTCTTGGTGCATAAAGAAGATCTGTAAAATTGCAAAGACTAAAGTCTCAAATCCAGCCACGCCTACCTAAACCGGCTCGTTCTAACACGCCCCCACATGTCTACGTCACGATGTGGGAAGATTTTGCATAACGCCGCCCAAATGTTCATGCAAAGAAAGAAGGCGTAACTTTTATTCTTTTATTGTCATTTCTAGGATCACAAATGCATGGTTTTATGTTTACGCGGCGCAATGCTACGCAACGCGTAAAAAGACAGTATAAGTCATTATAATCTTGTAATCATATCCCCACTGGATGCAACAAATGCCTCGTTTATAATGGGTTTTAATGTTTTTGTCTCGTTGCTCCGGGACACGCCATCACAGTATGGTAAGGGGCGTAACATTTCCGTCACCCGCTTGAGGTATTCTATGAGACGCGCGATCTGCGCTGCCTCGTCTCTCTCTCGCGTGCGTTCTGCAGCAGTCACTTGGATAAGTCGTTGTTACTTGTTGACTTTTGATGAGTTTGAGCACGTGATGCGCGCTGTGAAAAAGTGTGTTGGAAACACAAATTGAGGACCAATCTACACCTTATTGATGACCCGTGGCGTTAATATACTGCATCTGTGCCAGCGCGTGATGTAATAAGTTATTTTTTAAAGTCTAATAAATGTAAAAATTTATAGTTCTTAATTATACTGTAATGTTGAATGGCTACAGTCAATGGTTAAACTTTAGAGAAAAAAATCTATTTCATAGAGATATCAGTAGTGTTGGTATCAGTGATACTCGCATTCAGTCATAAAAAACAACTAAAATATAAATCGATTAATCACGATTAATCACAATTTCAGGAAAAATGTGCAATTAATTAGTTATTTTTAATCGATTGACAGCACTAGTTTTACATAATATTTACTAAATTAGAAATCATTTGAAAACATGTATCAATATGAATTTAAAAAAAAATTAAGTTAAAATGTGTGACACTATTCAATTTAAAGATAGAAAATAACATGTTGCATTGAAATTTATGTTTATTTTACATAATATTTACTAAATTAGAAATAATTTGAAAATGGAAAACATTATATGAACTTGATAAAAAAAAATCTAGCAAGTCTGTGTGTACAGCAAATTATATGTTCTCTTATTTTACATACAGTAAACTCTGAATATGACAGTGCATACATCA
The DNA here is from genome assembly GCF_001515625.1 of Sinocyclocheilus rhinocerous. Classification (NCBI taxonomy): domain Eukaryota; kingdom Metazoa; phylum Chordata; class Actinopteri; order Cypriniformes; family Cyprinidae; genus Sinocyclocheilus; species Sinocyclocheilus rhinocerous. Next base: position 604,274 of record NW_015634483.1, read on the forward strand.
GAGGATCTAAAAGTTGGATTCCAAAAGTTTGCAAAGTATGTGGCATTAAAGGGGTCATATGATGCTTTTTAAAAGATCATTATTTTGTGTATTTGGTGTAACAGAATATGTTGACATGCTTTAATGTTCAAAAAACACATTATTTTTCAAATACTGTACATTTTTCTGAGATATTCAACAACTTTTTAATGGATAAAAAGCATTTTTGCTGAATGCCGACAGCATATGAGTAAGTATTGTAGCGCTTACCTTTGTATTATTATTATTAATATAAAAGTAAACGCAATAATTATTTTTCAAATTTCATTTTCTTTCTTTGTTTAAAAGTTCGGTCTAATAATTTATAAGATAGTAAACAGTTAAACAAAGACAATAAACTAAATAAAATTGAGAATGAGAGCTCAGGTGCTAGTGTTCTCAGCGTTGCCAAAATAAAAATAAAAACTCTTGCTTTTGAAACTTGTTGGGCAAAAAGAAAAACGTAGCAGCTGCTACAATATAAAAAAAAAGCCAAATATCAGCCGATAAATATCAGCATTGGTGATCCACTGGTCAACCACTAATCTCTGCTGCTGAGCAGTGGCTACTCGCCTCAGAGGGACAGTGAGAGGTAAAATCCTCCAGCTATGTGCACTTCTAACCCTCTGGGAAAGAATTTGGGGTGCCAGTGACAAGCACAACACAGACCCCTCACAACGACCAGCCGAATGCCATGGAGCTTAAAGAGAACAAATATTGGCAGAAGAGATGGCTAGGGGTGGAGGGGAGGGTGGTGGTTTTAAAGACAGTTCAGAACCGTAAATGAGGGCTTCCCATGGAGAAGGTCATGTCACGATAACAGCTTCACAAGCCAAATTCTGCCAAATTCTGTTTCTAGATGTCTTCTTTTTGGTTGTTTTGCTACATGACATTTACATTTACATTTAGTCATTTAGCAGACGCTTTTATCCAAAGCGACTTACAAATGAGGACAATGGAAGCAATCAAAATCAACAAAAGGGCAACGATATGCAAGTGCTATAACAAGTCTCAGTTAGCTTAATGCAGTACACGTAACAAGTTTTTTTAAAAATTATATAATAAATAAAGAAAACAGATAGAGTAGAAAAAGAATAGAGCAAGCTAGTGTTAGAGGCCTTTTTGCTTTTGTTAATTTAAAAGCAGTCAAAACTAACAAAAGAGCAACAATATATAAGTGCAAATGACAAGTCTCGGTTAGCCTAACGCAGTACACATAGCAGTGTATATATATATATATTATACACACACACAAACAAAGAAAAACAAGTAGATAGAATAGGAAAAAAAAATAGAAAGCTAGTGTTAGTTGATTTTTTTTTAAATAAAAAATAATATAAATAGATATAGTAGAATTAAAATAGAATAGAAAGTGTTAGAGTTAGAGGGTCAAATAAAGGTGGAACAGATGTGTTTTTAGTCGTTTCTTGAAGATGGTTAAGGACTCAGCTGCTCGGATTGAGTTGGGCAGGTCATTCCACCAGGAGGGAACAGTTAGTGAAAAAGTCTGTGAAAGTGATTTTGTGCCTCTTTTAGATGGCACAATAATACGCCGTTCACTTGCAGAACGCAAGGTTCTAGAGGGCACATAACTCTGAAGTAATGAATTTAGGTAAATGGGTGCAGAGCCAGTGGTGGTTTTGTAGGCAAACATTAATGCCTTGAATTTTTTGCGGGCAGCTATTGGTAGCCAGTGCAAATTGATGAACAGAGGTGTGACGTGTTCTTTTCGGCTCATTAAAGATTAATCTTGCAGCGGCATTTTGGATTAGTTGTAGAGGTTTGATAGAAGTGGCTGGAAGACCTGCCAAGAGAGCATTGCAATAGTCCAGCCTGGACAGAACAAGAGCTTGAACAAGGAGTTGTGAAGCATGTTCCGAAAGAAAGGGCCTGAACTTCTTGATGTTTAATAAAGCAAATCTGCAGGACCGGACAGTTTTAGCAATGTGGTCTGAGAAAGTCAGCTGATCATCAATCATAACTCCAAGGTTTCTGGCTGTTTTTGAAGGAGTTATGGTTGATGTGCCTAACTGGATGGTGAAATTGTGATGAAACAATGGGTTTGATGGAACTACAAGCAGTTCTGTCTTGGCAAGGTTCAGTTGAAGGTCATGGTCCTTCATCCAGCAAGAAATGTCAGTTAGACAAGCTGAGATGCGAGCAGCTATCGTCGGATCATCAGGATGGAATGAGAGGTAGAGTTGAGTGTCATCAGCATAGCAGTGATATGAAAAGCCATGTTTCTGAATGACAGAACCTAGTGATGCCATGTAGACAGAGAAAAGAAGTGGTCCAAGAACTGAGCCCTGAGGCACCCCAGTTGTTAGATGTTGCGACTTGGACACCTCACCTTCCCAAGATACCTTGAAGGACCTATCTCAGAGGTAAGACTCAAACCATTGGAGTGCGGTTCCTGAGATGGCCTTTGCCAATAGGGTTGACAGGAGGATCTGGTATTTAACCGTGTCAAAAGCAGCGGACAGATCCAGCAAGGTAAGTATTGAAGATTTGTGTATTTGCTAACAAGATTCTACATCCAAAGTTGATTTTCGATTAATATTTGCATTTTGTTCTGAACAAGAATAAGCACACTGGATGAATGAGAATGAAAATTGCTGAATGTCTTCTGTCTGTAGATTCATGGGTGTTGTGGATTCTGCTCACCTGCGATGGAGTGACTCGGAGAACTTCAAGCTGGCGTAAATAAACTCCTTCACTTGAGAGTAGATTTGAGGCACTGACTGGGACATGGGCAGCTTCTTTGGAAATTGTTGCTGATTAATAAACAAGAAAGACAATAAAAGGTGATTCATGTCCAGTCGATAAGAACAGACATTCACAACCCATTTTCCAAGAAATACTTGCACTTTCTTTTGTGTTCACTTGTGAATCACACTGGTATATACAGTGGGTACGGAAAGTATTCAGACCCCCTTAAATTTTTCACTCTTTGTTATATTGCAGCCATTTGCTAAAATCATTTAATTTAAGGGGGTCTGAATACTTTCCGTACCCACTGTATATTTTTTTCAATACAAGGTACGAATTCTCTCAAATAATTGGCCAAAATGGCTTTCTTGGAAAGAATCTTTTAGAATATCCATCAGCATATTAGTTCGATTTCTGAATCACTGGATTATTGGCTGCTGAAAATTCAGCATTGCCATCACAGAAATATATTACATTTTAAAATATATTAAAACAGAATTCAGTTTGTTTAAATTGTCAAATGTTTTATAAGAGACTTCTTTCATACATTATTGAATATTTCAACCTTTTCTATCTCTGCATCATGGAAGGGGAAGCGACTGATCACGGCCTTATACTCCTCTTCATTTTCCACTGGAATGGGGCTGTAGTTGTCCTGTTCAAAAATATCCCTGTTTCAGCAGAGGAAACACAGATGTCACTGTATAACGCAGAATCTACCCATATCAATTCACTAACACCAGAAACAATGCAGTTGTAGTTCAGCTCACCTGAACACCAGGGCCCATTTTTTGAGCAATGTTTCGTTGTACTGATCTCTAACCTCAAACAAAAGTTCAAAAAGTCTGTTGACAGGGAAGCCATAACCCTACAAAACCAAGGCAATTACAGAATCAGAATGAGCTTTGCCAGGTATGTTTACACACACAAGGAATTTGTTTTAGTGACAGAAGCTCCACAGTGCAACAGAATGACAGTGACAAGATATACTTTAAACAAAAATTTGGAGAATACCTGTAAAGTGTCTGCAAATATAACTATCAGGTTCTTCAGTTCTAGGACCAGGTCGGGATCACTGCAGTAGGACTAGTGGGTTAAAAAAAAAAATAATAATAATGATAAGAATGACAACAAAATGGTGCATCTTCACATTAGCAGTCTTCACAAATGTGTTTAGAACATAAAGCATCTATGGGTGAATCTTTTAAAGAAATGTGCAGGTCATATTTCACTCCAAATAAAATAAAGAAATAAAATTAGCAAAATGATTTGACAAGATTTTAGAAGTGAAGCCAATTTATCATGATAACAAATGACAACAAATAAAATCACTCTTATATATTATCATCATAATTTACCATAAAGAAATATTAGATATAGGCCTATATATTTTTAGATGTATTCGATAGATATATTTTTACTTTTCTTTTAAATTACTTTTTTTTTTAACTGATAACTTGAGAACTGGATGAAGTTTGTACTTAATTAAATGTATTATTGCAAAATATATTTTCTTTCATTCTTTTAATTTTGGTTTGAAATATGAGCTAGACATTCTTTCATTCGATTAACCTCTAAAACTGTACAATAAAACCTTGTGTTATCAATCCATTCAAACAGAGGATCCAAGATCCAATGAATCACGTTTCTGCAGGCCAGATTAGTTTAGGTTCAACGCCTCCCTCTAAAACCCCTTTCACACTGCACGTTGGTCCCGGAAAATTGCCGGAGTGCCTTCTGTGTGAACGCAAACACGTCCCGGGATTGATTCCGGGATCGATCCCGGGTTGGGGACCTAGTAACATTGCCGGGTTCAACCAGGAAGTATGCTCTGTGTGAACAAAAGCCAGAATCAATGGCGTAAAGGGTGTGTCGTAGTGATGACGCACTTTATTGTGCGACTCTTTTGCCGGGTGTTTTGAAGGCAGATCAATGTTCGCGACGAAAAAATATGTGCAAACTGTAATGAAGCAGAGATCAGGTAGCTCCTCACTATCTGCGCTGAAGCTGTGATCGTTCACCAGCTAGTGAAATGGAACGCGTCACATTACACGTCACATCATAACGTCACGTGTCTTTACGGGATCTATACGGGATGCGTGTGAACGCACACACAGATTCCGGAAAATCACTGGCAGTGTGAATGAACCACAATCAAACGATCCCGGGACAAATCACGGGACACATTATCCGTGTATTTTCCGGAATTTCTGTGTGAAAGAGGCTTAAATGGGTAACTCACAGCCAGTCACTCATTGATCAAATACACTTGTGTCTTAATGAGTCTTTAGGTTACATTAGCATCTAAATGAGGCCGTCCAGCCCTCCCCCGCTGCTGATGGAGGAGGCCTGTCCGTGAGCTTAAATAGGAGAGAGCAGTGATTGACCCAGGCAGGGGAGTGATGGCTGACAGGATTAGTCAGTGTCTGAGCACACAGGCCTGCCCACCCACCGCCATATGAAACCACACGGCACAGTGCGGCACCACTCCAATCGCTGAGCATCTATGATGTGACAAGTGTCCAAACTCAAACACACTTCATTACATCATAAAAAAAACAGACAAACTAAAAAACAAAGCTATTTGAGACTTCTATAACAAGAACAGACGCCAAGTTAAAGATTTTTGTTATTACCCTCTTTTAATACACACTATTTACTTTATTAGGTAATTAAAACCATAAAAAATACTATAACCACTATAATATGCAGTTATTGGGTTATATTTTAATAATATTTTAATGTTAATTAGATTTTTCATTATTATCTTTCTTTTTATTTACTTACTGTAAATTGGAACTTTTTAAAAAATAAGTAAAAGGTTAATTAGATTTGGCCAAATTCTTTTTTTTAATTAAAAAGTAAATAAATAATAGTACATCTCAATATTAATTACATTAATATAAATACTAGAAATATCATTTAACATAATAATAAAAAAAGTTTAAAAAAACAATACAAATAAAAAGAGGGATGTTAAATACGTTTGAGGTGTTTTGGCAACTTAATGCAGTTCTCAATCAATAATTGATGTGTTTAACTAGTTAATGATTTACGGTTAACTGCAGATGTGAGTTACGTTATGAGAAACCGCTATCAACATTAACATAAGGCTGGCAGCAGCTTTAGCCTCCACAAAGATCTCCAGAGCATTTAACCATGAGCCAGACGAGTCTCTTCCAGGTTGGTGGGGTTAGATAGTGAGGGTGGTTGTACAGGAGCTGCAGGTTTGATTTACAGCCCCTTGCACTAGTGTGATTCTCTTGTTAAACATTTAGATAGGGCGCAGTGGCCTGCCTCTCAGACGCGGGGAGTGAGTGCGTAAATCACACGGTTAAATAAGCACTGGTCAGGCTGCAACACACGCCGTCACTCCACACTTCAGGACGTGATGTACTTCATTGACAAGCATTTGGACGAGAACACAAACACACACACGTGGATATATGACCCCTAAAACAAAACAAAGAACGTAGAATATTTTCATAGGATACTATTTAAATTTCATTACTTTAAACTATTTATAAGGTTATGTGTGATGTAATTATTAAATAATGATATTATTTAAAAAATATCATTATTTTAAATGATATATCTATTATTAATATTTATTATATTCATAATTTATATTTATATAATTCATATTTAGGTGTATTATTTATTTCCTTTTTTTTATTTTTATAATATAATTACACAAAATCTAATTAAACTGGAACTTGTTTAACATAAGCAAATGAACAAGGAAGATAATGGTTATTACAAGTTAAAATCACAGTAGCATTCTTTAAAAAGGATAAAATATAACATGATAACTGCAATATTATAGTGGTTGCATCAAGAAAACAAATATATTCAAGCAATTCCTCATGATACACACATCATATTGTCAAATAACATCATATTAGTCATTTTTTGGTTGGTTTAATAAAAAAAACAAGAAAATAGCTTTTGTGAGTGTATATGCGTTTTGACCAGTGAATCACCATGACTTTTTGTTCTTTAATTATTACTACGATTTTAAAACATTTTTATAGAGATTTCTGGTGTCCGGTATCAAATCTTGGAATTAATAAATTTAAATGACTATAAAAATGACAACAATGACACAAAACAAACAAAAAAAAATTTTGCTTTCACATTGTACTTTTTTTTTTTTAAATGTGAGATTACTGGAGTACATTTTACAAGAAAATACTACTTCAGTCTTTCTAATTCAAAATTCCATGTTTAATATGCTCCTTGCTGTTTCTCTGTAATTATTTGTGAAACTGACTAGAATTTCTGAATGAAAATTGTTTCAAAGTAAATCCTACACCAATTTTTTTTCAGCGCAGGCCGCTCAGGAGCTAAGAGGGCTTTAGTCGTGTCTTTCAGGGAAGTTTATTTTCAAAACAAGGCATTTGGAATGATAATTGGAAGCATTTCCTGGTGAGCCCTTTCAGTGACGATCCATTCAATCTGATCTAATGGAGAGGTCAGTTGGGCCTAATGAGGACAGATTGCAACAATAACAGCAGATTAACTGTGAATATTCTAAACTGCTGGGGCTGAGAGTGTGTTTGGAGGGTCAGTCAGTTGTAAATCAGTGAGGGATTATGCAAATACCCTGCGGCTGAAGCCTCACAGCCTGAGTCCTGCGGCCTCTTTTGTGGTGTCTCGTGACTTTTGTTTCAAGGGATTCATACTCCAGGTCTCCGCATCGTAAGTGCAATGCTGTATCAGGTGGGCTACCAAGCAAGTTTACTAAACCCGAAAAGCCATACATATGAAGCAAGTTATGCAATGCGAATATCAAAAATGTACACAATCAATCACTATGGTAACAGTATTTTGAGGTCATAATATAGTATTGTGCAAGGAACTTTGTGGAAGCTTTTATTTTTTCAATTATTTGCCTCATTATTGTAGGAATAAAAGTGGTTGTCGTTTTGCTGCATCTAGTGTTCATTTCAGCTGGAAACTGGAGTGAAATGTATGTGTAGGTACGTTTATATGTGGTTTGACTGAAATTTAGGCAAAGTGTATTTCCTAAGAACTGGAAACATACAATATCTCTGAACGCAAAGCACCTCTCTCTTCTCTCTCTTCTCGGTGTGGTATTTCCAAAGAACTGGAAACATACAATATCTCTGAACGCAAAGCACCTGCGCCCCCTCTCTCTTCTCGGTGTGGCTGAAGAGTGGCCCTCGGCCCTTGCCAGCACCTGTGAGCTCTCGGGTAGCACAGCGGTCAAAAGCGCTCGTGTTCTCATTAACTGAACCATTGAGGGGAAAGCACTCGACTCATCCTACGGCCAGTGAATGCACCGCAGTTTGTGCACAATCTGAATGCCGAAGCGAAATAACTTTTTCACTGCTTTGTTTTTACGGCAAAAAGGGGGTTAACTGCTCGGTCAGTCCCATTAGATGCTGCAGTCTGACCCCTTTTGTTGGCGTGTTGAAGGACTCGGTATTAGTTCTGACCAGATGAGCGATGGCACCGAGCGCTAACAAACTCAATCTCACCTCTCCACAGTCAAAACTCTGGAAATCCCTTTGCTTATATAAGCCATTAATGTTCGAGGAGCCACTTTGAGAGAAAAGCCTTTCCTTTTGTTGGCGTGTTGAAGGACTCGGGATTAGTTCTGACCAGATGAGCGATGGCACCGAGCGCTAACAAACTCAATCTCACCTCTCCACAGTTTGCGTTTGGTTTAAAGCAAAAATAATATTGATGGCACGACAGTCAAAACTCTGGAAATCCCTTTGCTTATATAAGCCATTAATGTTCGAGGAGCCACTTTGAGAGAAAAGCCTTTCAATGAAAACGCACTGTCAACTCAGAGGCTGGAGATTAGAAACAGATCAACAGGAATGTTTCTCAATAAAACACATATTGTGTTCTACTGCAGAACCCAAATAGACTTTCATAACATGTTATGGAGACAGGCTGTTGATATATTGGTTGTTCACTGTGTGCACGGCACATTTGTAGTAAAAGAGATGCTGGGAATTACCAAAACAGTGTAGATGTGAAGACATCGGTAGACTGGCGAAAAATCCACCAGATCCTGCACCGTCAAGACCTTAAAAAGAAAACCGACAAAGTTAAAGAAACATTTCCTGACCCAAGTGCCTTTACTGGCAATGAATTAAACAGTGAAGCTTCAACTATATTTATGATGTTTTCAGAAGAGATCTTTGAATTGAACAACATATAAAGATTCAACAAAATATCCCTTCAAAACATTTTTAAGGCATATAAATATATTATGGTTTTATTATTTGTCATACAAGAAAAATTATTATAATTTTTATATATTGTGGTATAAGCATAATCAATTAATAAGCAATTATTAATAGTTTAATTAATAACACAATATGTACAATAATTAATCAAATACTGTTATAATAAGCAAATAAGTACTTTTTAAATTCTCTCTCTCTCTCTCTATATATATATATATATATATATATATATATACACACATTACTTTCATTACAGTAATGGTAAACATCATAGTATAAATATAATAAAATAATAAATAACTATCAATAATTAAATCAATTATAATAATATATTCTATATTATAAAATACAATACAATAACTAATAATATAATATTTTAAGTATTAAGCAAATGAGCATTATTAAAAGTCTAATTCAAGTATTTATGCATCATAGGATTTGTTGTACTGCCTTTACACAGTTTTACCACATTTTTATGCTGGTTTTAAATGTATTTTTACTAGTGCTGGGCAACGATTAAATTTTGTTTTAATTGCGATTAATCGCATGGTTTTCTGTGTTTAATCACATTGTTATGCACAAAATTAATTTGCAATAGCATTTGGTTTGCAAACACTTTAAACAAATAAGGTGCTTTTTATAGCAGTATTCCTTTTACATAGTAGCAGTTAAAATATTTATTGTAAATCTCAACTTATAACATTAATGTAATCAAATTAAATATAAAACCACAGCTATTTGCCACTGCCACGGCATTAACGTTTTTATAGAAAATATTTTATAGTTTGTTATAGAAAAATAACTTATGCACAGAGTCCAGAGCCTCGATCATAACAGTATAACAGGCACCTTCCGAGTAGAGACCTGCACAATCGCGAGACCCAACGTAACAGAGTGCGGCGCGAGACAACACTTGATGGGCGAGTGCGGGTGCAGGCGGGTAGAGACTAGTGTGCGGGATGAGGGAGAATAAGGGTGTACTCACACTAGGCAATCTTAACAGTGCCTGAGCGCGTTTGACCTCCAAAGCCGGGTTTGTTTGACTAGTGTGATCGCTCCGTGCCGCGCTTCGGAGCGGTTCGTTTAGGCGTCCCTGGCTCGGTTGGAAGAGGTGGGCCAGAGTGCGGTTCAGTAGGGCTCATGCGCGGCACGCATGTAGGTGAGAGCGCTAACCGCGCCGGAGCGCCGAACTTCTGATACGTGCAGCATGATTGCGTGTACATTTCTTAGCGGCAAAAGCGATAGATCTGTAAAGCAATATATTGTGAGAGGGCCATGTGTTACCGCGTCCCAAACGACTCAAAATAATAATAAACCACAAAGTTAACAAAACGATGCACTCCACTGTGCTGAGCGAGAGCACTTCTCTGCTGTCTTCACGTGCTATCGGAAACTTCAGAGCCAGTGAGCAACGGACTTTCATAATAA
>NW_015634483.1:614665-620462 GCF_001515625.1 Sinocyclocheilus rhinocerous
GATGTGAGTGAGTGCAGGTACAACTGCAGGAGAAATGGCTTGAAGGAGATGAGATGGAATAGAATCAAGCGGACAAGTAGTAGGATAATTGGAAAGGATGAGTTTAGAGACTTCTGCCTCAGAGAGTGGAGAGAAGGATGAAAACGATTGTATGTTTGCTGGTAAGATGTGTTTGGCAGTTTGTGGTGTGGCAAATTGTGCACTGAGGTTTGTAATTTTATTAATGAAGAATGTGGCAAAGTCGTCAGCTTTGATGAAGGAGGGGGAGGAGGAGGACAAAGGAGGGAGGAAAATGTTTTAAAGAGCATGCGAGAGTTAGGCGAATTGTTAATTTTGTTGTGATAGTATGTCCTTTTAGCAGTGGAGACCAGGGTGCGAATTACACAGTGACCATCGGGGGGGTCAGAAGATTGTTTCTTATGTTTTAAATAGGGCTGTCAAGTGATTTTAAAAAAATCTAATTAATTACATAATGTGCCAATTCATTAATCAAAATAATCTCAAATTAATAAGATTAATTAATTAACATGCACATTATGTGCCGATTAATTAAAGAAATAGTGGTTTGTGAATGTTGATGCTTAGCCTAAATTATTTTATCGGGAGTGTTCATGTGAGCGATACTGCAGTCTTAGGCCCACCCCAAATGCTCTCATTGATTGAGACGTGTGATGACGCCCATCCCAAGCCAGTACTGATCAACATCCCACCCCTCCTGTGACACATGGTTTGTCTGTATGTGAATTCAGAGCCAGTGAGTAACGGGCTTTCAAAATAATAATAATAATAATAATAATAATAATAATAAAAACTGCGTTAATGCACGATAAAATAATTGTCGGCGCTAACGTGATAACACGTTAACTTGCCCAGCCCTAATTTTTACTTTTTACTGTAATTAATTAAATATTCATTAAATATTATTAACAAGCATCAGAGGAAAATTTTGCATTTATAAAAAAATATATATATAATGATTCTAAATGAATTTTCTTTGTCAAATATAATTTCAGGATGAAATCGGGAAGTTTTCGAGAAGACCTGGATGTTAATGCCATACATAAAGCAGGGCTAAAGTATGGTGCTTCATGTTTATTTTGGGCTCGATGATGCTAAATATTCTCAGAATGTACCTCCTCATCGATCTCCTCTTCGACCGCTGCCTCTGTGCTCAGGCCGTTGTGATGGAGGGGTGTTCGGCCATTCAGACCATACAGAGGTTTGGCACAGCTCAGAGTCACCTGCTTCTGTACTGCACTGTTAAACGTACGGTGCTGCTGAGCCTGAGAGAACAAGGTGATGAAGAGGAGATCAACAATAACGTCAACAGCCTCTCACTGCAACTTTAGTTTTCCATATACGTGTGCAAAAATGTTTAGTACCCATTATCTACATCTCAAAACCAGGTGTCTACATAGAATATTTTAAAGCATCAGGGTTTAGCTCAGGCTGTTCCACAAGGTAGGCAGCATTAACATGCAAACAGCAAACTCTGAAACCAATGATCAATGAATCTATTCTCCAATGCACTTTGTATGATATGCAGACACCTATGTACACCCCTTTTGGGCTCGATGATGCTAAATATTCTCAGAATGTACCTCCTCATCGATCTCCTCTTCGTCCGCTGCCTCTGTGCTCAGGCCGTTGTGATGGAGGGGTGTTCGGCCATTCAGACCATACAGAGGTTTGGCACAGCTCAGAGTCACCTGCTTCTGCACTGCACTGTTAAACGTACGGTGCTGCTGAGCCTGAGAGAACAAGGTGATGAAGAGGAGATCAACAATAACGTCAACAGCCTCTCACTGCAACTTTAGTTTTCCATATACGTGTGCAAAAATGTTTAGTACCCATTATCTACATCTCAAAACCAGGTGTCTACATAGAATATTTTAAAGCATCAGGGTTTAGCTCAGGCTGTTCCACAAGGTAGGCAGCATTAACATGCAAACAGCAAACTCTGAAACCAATGATCAATGAATCTATTCTCCAATGCACTTTGTATGATATGCAGACACCTATGTACACCCCTCCAAATCAGTCACTTATAAGAATCCGTCTCAGTTAGGAAGCAACCATAGACTAGATTTTGAAACCTAGATGTACAACAGTCTATTTTAATAAAATAAAATAAAATAAAATAAAATAAAATAAAATAAAATAAAATAAAATAAAATAAAATAAAATAAAATAAAATAAAAATAAAATAAAATAAAATAAAATAAAATAAAATAAAAATAAAATAAAATAAAATAAAATAAATAAAATAAAAATAAAAATAAAATAAAATAAAATCCTACCTGTCTCATTGCAGTTTCACCAATTTTATCCGAGTGCTTTCGGATACTCTCCAAGAAGTCTTTTAGGTCAGACATGGAGATCTCCTTAATCTCCTCTCGGAGTTTAGGAAGCGTCTCAGCCATGATTTGGCAGAACCTGTACTGGCTCACTCTGGGAATATAAATGTTTTGTAGCTGCTCCATGGTTTTCAATGCAGAGTAGTATCTGAAAAGAAAAAGAATCATGTCAGACACCAGTTTACTAGTCCCTAAAACCCCCTAAAATCACTGAAACATCAATTTGATAACAGCAATGTGACGATCAATAAAGGCTAAGATGGAGTCAATATTCTTTAAAAAGCAAAAATCTGGGTTACAGTGAGGCACTTACTAGGGCTACAATGATACATTGATATGGAGTGATGCATTGATCAAATGAATAATGATACGATGTAATGACAACACAGAACACACAAACACCGATATCTATATTTTTAAGATGCACCTTTATTTTGACACTCACATTCATCGACTGTTTTAAACATTTCACAGAGGTGTCATTAAATATTTGATAAGTTATAATTATTATTATTACTATTATTAAGTTATAACAACCAGTAGTGATATCGTATTAGCAATTTTGAGGTAGCTCAATTAAAAGTTTGTGCTGCATTTGCGAGTTAATAAAAATGTAACTGTGTAAAATCACACAAGCACAAAATATCATAATAAATCTAATCAAATTGTAATTGTATTGCGGCATATTTTGAGGTATCTATAAAAATCATATCTCTGGCTAAGAGAATCACTGTCAGATTGTATCATGATGAAAGTGAATGGAGCCAATCTTGTACTCACTGTTTCAATAGCACAGCCACTAGATGTAAACCATATGTGCATTAACATGATTTTAGTGTGAAGAGTCTGTTCACAAGTCTGTTGCCATAAAACCCTAAAATAACTGTAAAAATGATAAGAACAACTTTACAGCTCAAACAAGTTTTAAGAGGAGAATTAACGCAAGCGTTTTTATAAAATTAAAAGCTTGACATTTCTACAAATAAATGCCCTGTTCACTTCTGTTGCAAGTGCCTCATTGTAACTTTTTTTTTTTAAGAAAACAAAAGGCGAGTCAATTTTCTGTTGACATAAATGTTGTTGATTTAGCTTAACTTACTGAACTCAGAATGTTACTATAACTGTCAGAGTTTTTTGTGTTTACGGTTGATAAGCAGTGTTGCAACTGTGTGGTCACAGGTGGCTGTTTATCAGCATTGAATAACTACAATACTACCACAACAAACACAGAAGTTTATTAACGGCTTGTGTTCCTGTGCTCTTCATACCCAATTCATTATATATTTTGCTTGTATGAATTAGAGGAGAATTTTATTTTTTGAAAAAAAAAATTTTTTTTGTGATTTTTTGCCATCTCAAAGAGGCACAAAATCACTTTCACAGACTTTTTCATTAACTGTTCCCTCCTGGTGGAATGACCTGCCCAAATCAATCCGAGCAGCTGAGTCCTTAACCATCTTCAAGAAACGACTAAAAACACATCTGTTCCACCTTTATTTGACCCTCTAACTCTAGCACTTTCTATTCTATTTTAATTATGCTTTATCTATATTTATCTTCTTTTTTATTAAAAAAAAAACAAAAACAAACAAACACTAGCTTTCTATTTTTTCTATTCTATCTACCTGTTTTTCTTTGTGTGTGTGTGTGTATATAATATATATATATATATATACACCTTGCTATGTGTACTGCGTTAGGCTAACCGAGACTTGTCATTTGCACTTATATATTGTTGCTCTTTTGTTAGTTTTGACTGCTTTTATTGTCCTCATTTGTAAGTCGCTTTGGATAAAAGCGTCTGCTAAATGACTAAATGTAAATGTAAATTAGCGTAGTGGCCAAATTCATGGAAGTATGCCGCAATCAAGTCATGGGAAAGCATAGGGTTTTTTTTCCATTTATATCCAAACTTAATTACTTTTATTTTTTTTATCCCCAGGATGCGCTAGTGGTCAAAAGTTTTGAATAATTAAGATTTTTTTTTAATGTTTCTGAAAACAAGTCTCACCAAGGCTGCATTTACTTAATCAAAAATACAGTAAAAACTAGGGATGCACCGATACCACTTTTTCCAGTACTCGCCCGATACCGATACTTTTATTTTTGGTACTTGCCGATACCGATACCGATACTTTTATTGCATTTGTACATTTTTTTAAATATTGGGTATAGAAACCAAAAGGGTATGTATAATGTTAGTTGGTTAACTTGAGTACAGGAGCTCAGTATCGGGCCAGATACCGATACCAGTATCGGTGCATCCCTAGTAAAAACGTAACATTGTGAAATATTCATACATATTCGTACAATTAAAAATAACTGGTTTCTATTAGAATACATTTTAAAACGTAATTTATTCTTGTGATGGCAAAAGTGAATTTTCAGTATCATTACTCCAGTCTTCGGCATTAAAAGATCCTTCAGAAATCATTATAATATGCTGATTTGGTGCTCAATAAATATTTCTTATCATTATCAATGCTGAAGTAAGATTTAAAATAAATAAATAAAGATATGAATACTTTTATTTGGCAAGGATGTATTAAATTGATGAAAAGTGACAGTAAGAACATTTATAATGTTACAAAATTTTCAGTTTCAAATAAATGCTGTTGTTTTTCTGCTCATGAAAAAGAATCCCAATGATCACAGTTTTCACAAAAATAGCAGCACAACTGTTTTCAAAGCTGATAATAATAAAAAGAAAAAAATAATTGCTTTACTGTATTTTGATCAAACAAATGAAGTCTTTTTGAGCAACTTTTTGAAACTTCAAAAAGCATTAAAAAAATCGTAATTATTCCAAATATTAAAAATATATCCAGTATTATGTATGCAACATGGGCTCTAAAATACCAAACTTGCACACCTGTGTCTTTCCATATTCAACGTACTTATATGCTTAATAACTTGTACCGCAGTAGCCGGTGCCTCTGAATGCTCCCTGACCTCACCGCTCTGAAGTGCGCGTGCGTCCATGTGGAAGGCCAAAGTGGCGCCCTTCCCAGCGACTGCTACATGTGAACGGTGAAAGAATCCCTGTCTGATTAGACCATGTCCCAGCCTAGTCATTAGCGCGCAGTGGCGACACACAGATTAATGGAAAAACACATTGCACTAATTGCCTCAATTTGGAGGAGGCCTGTCATGGGACTGCTGGTACAGGGCAGTGCTGTGAAGAAGGGCACACACAAGGTCAATTGTCTTTGCGTTTGAATAGTTTATTTATTCATGATGTGTTATGACTTACTAAATAGACATTAATGGAAAAAGAAGGGTCATTATTTTCAAGTTCAATGTGACCTTACACCCATCCCGTCATTCTAGGAGATGACCGAACACTTCTTTATAAAAGAGGCTTAAGTACATTTTTAGATAAATTCTAATAGTTCAATTATTTTTTATATATATATATATATATATTAGTGCCATCAAAC
>NW_015634483.1:620970-626088 GCF_001515625.1 Sinocyclocheilus rhinocerous
TATATATATATATATATATATATTAGAGTGTACTATTACAAATTTTCTTTTTACAATTTTCCATTACATACATACATATAAAGTAGGTAGCTTTTAATGATAAAAAATTCAAATGTCTATTCATTTTATTAAAGAATTTTTAAATAGACATATATGTAGACATATATGTAAAATAGACATGATGACGAGAAAATGTTTTCTTTAATTTATGGAAAAGTAAGGCTTGTCAATAACTAAAAATGAACCTTTCTCCTAAACATACTGACACCATTTAGAATAAACATGCCTTGTTGAGTGTTTTTGTAATTTTTTTTTTTTTTTTTACTTTTTATTGAGTGTTTATTTCATTTTTATTGCTGAAAACAAATCACTAAATTAAAGGCACAATATGTAAGATTTTTTTATTAAAATATCCAAAAACCACTAGAACAGTGTTATATATTTTGCTGACTTGTGTCTTACATATTGTGCCTTTAATAGTTTTATACTGTATTTGGACCGCAAAGTACAAACCTTCAACCTACAATGCAACTTAAAAGCTCATATAATATTTACTTTAATCTCATGTGGTGGATGAAAATCATTGTCTGTTCAGCACCTTTCATTGAACTTCTGAGCTGAAAATTTTTAAAAATTTTTTTAAAGAGATTCTAACCTATTTTGTCACCACTGATGAATATGACTGATTTGCAATAAAGATAAAAACTCACATTAGTCCAAATAAGTAATGTTACCTTTTCGATTCAAGCTGCTCCTTTAATTTGCTGTACATTTCCAGGACTGCAGAAACGTAAACAAAAGACAGCATGATTTTCAAGTAAAGAAGACCATGTATTAAAAAGAAATCAAACTGAAACATTTTCTTCATTCAGTGAACTGTAACCACTTGCTAAATTTCTTTTCAAATGAAACCGACCAAAGAAACCACAACCTAACTGCATTTATCTACAGAATCATCCAATAGGTTTCTTGATTAAACCACTGTAAAAACAAAACATTTGTTTGTCCAAGCAATTAGGAACTGTCGTATCAAGTTTGAAGTCAGAGAGACCGTAAAATATAAAGACATGAGCACCTGGACTCATTACTGTAACAAGAAACCTGGGAACATTGGCGTTTACGGTATCTGGATCGTTTTTAATAGTCTTCTAACAAAATCACTGGGAAACAAGCACCAAAATGTAGCAGTTACAGGTCACACGGTGAGATTTTTGCGCAAATGCGGCGTCTCACCGGGAATGCAGAGCTGCAACTTCTCCACCGTGGTAGCCATGTTCCTCTGTTGAATTCGGCAGCGGATGACCTCCTCCGTTTGGGCCGTCACCTTACATAAGGGAAGGTCAAAGAGTGTGAAGCCCTCTCAATTAACGAGACAGTCGTCTCTGCGCTATTGTTCCATAATCGACATTCTTTTCTTCTGCCCATCTAACGGCAGACAAACTAACAAAGCCAGACTGTGCCATACCTCCCGTCCGGCGTCTTGAAGTCTTCGATTGGTGTCGCTCACTTGGCCCTTAAAACATAATATCACTTTTGTTAGACAAATAAGCCCACGATTCCCTGTTGTAACTGCTCACCCTTGTAATCAGATCATACTTCATGAGGAGTCAAGAACAAAGGCATGCAAATTCAAATTAAATGTGCAGCGGGAACTTGAACTTTTGGTCAGCGGGGAGCTTTTATGGCCGGTAATCGCTTCTGACAGCCCTTTCTAACAGATTCTGTGACAAACTTCTCAATTTTACTTGGGATTTTTGAACTTTGGTTGTTCCTCTGGCTCTGTCAAACAATTCAAGTCAATGACCCAATTGACCACTGGTCCCTTGTTGGTAACTTCAATGAGCTCTATGTGCCATTCATTGTCTGGGGTAAAATGCGGATAGCATTTTCTGGTAATTAAACATTTGTTTTTTCTTTTAAACACAAACGCTGGGTGGCTGATTAACATCAAATGTGAAGACCTCCACACCACTGCGCCAGTATAGTGCCCCAGGTGCAGGGACCCCATGGCCGCAGACTTTCCCACATATTAAGTCTCATTAGGTCATCGTAATAAGGAACCGCTTTTCGAGTTTATTAAAAATCTCATTTATTCGCGAACAAAGAGGGCCCAGCGACCGCATTGATGCCGTATGTGTTCTCTTGTTATCTGAATATGCTTTATATAATGTGGGTCTAATTATGAGGATGGTTGAGCCACTCCTGTGCCGTTTGGTCACCATATTTCACTCTGGGAAGTGGAAAGAGAGCTAAAGAGAATTGGCGTGCGCAATGACTGAACCATCGTGAACAAAAACTCGACACCATGGGTATCTCTCCATTCCATGGGAGTGAGTGCAAAACATTAATCAATAGCTAAACAATAATGCAAATTTGATTTTACTTCAAACTTTGTTCTGGAAAATGGTGCTTAACCTTTCTTAATACGATTTCAAGGCAATATAATTGTCTACTGTATACTCTATTGGAGAAGACTGTATACATTTTACTAGGGATGACTCTGAGAAAAGTCCAGTGAGCAGGAAAATGAGAAAAGCCCTCAGTTAAACTCATGGCGAAGGACTTTTTCCATCTTCGTTTAGGGCAGGGGTGTCAAACTCGGCTCTTGGAGGGCCACTGTCCTAAAGAGTTAAACACATCTGATTCAGCTAATCAAAGTCTTTACGAGGGCTAGAAACTTCCAGGCAGGTGCGTTGGAGTTGGAGCTAAACTTTGCAGAACAGTGGCTCTCTATGAGCTGAGTTTCACACGTGGCTTAGGGGTAAAAAGAAGTTTAAAATACCAATGCAATTACGGAATACAAGCTGCGCCCAATGGAATTCATGTCGAATGTCACCTGACCAAACCAAAAAAAGTCTCACTGAACTCGTTTGTCAGAGAAAGTGTTTGCAGCTATATGAACTGATGTCGATATCTATGGACTTTTAAAGGTCCCATATTTTACACCTTTCTGGAGTTTTATTTTAGGTTTTGATGTCCTTAAGAATATATATTTGCGGTATAAGTACCAAAAACCATCTCAATATATTTTTACAGCTCCTTTCTCAGGAGCTCTGCTGAGAACAGGTCGGTTTTGGCCTGTCTAATTAATATTTATGAGCCTCTCTTCTGATTGGCCTGTTGTTTTCTGAGTGAAGCACGGCCAGGTCAACCACAGGTAACTAGGGTCATGTATGCTGTAGCCTGCTGTGGATTGGTGATGAATTTTACTGTGGACTGACTGTTTTGAAACTTATATGGTAGTTACATAGCACCTAGACCTCAGTTATCATGAAAAAAGCCAGGAAATTTCAGTTTTGACAATATGGGACCTTTAAGGTAAACATCTAACCTATGAACTCTAAATTAACTTATTTCTGGC
Source organism: Sinocyclocheilus rhinocerous (assembly GCF_001515625.1). Classification (NCBI taxonomy): domain Eukaryota; kingdom Metazoa; phylum Chordata; class Actinopteri; order Cypriniformes; family Cyprinidae; genus Sinocyclocheilus; species Sinocyclocheilus rhinocerous. The sequence goes on from NW_015634483.1 coordinate 624,332, forward strand.
CCAATTATGTACAAATTATTTATTTTTCGATATTGCTTGAAGTATATCAGGGCCTTCTTACATTTATATAAGTCTAGTAAGATATAGAAAATAAGATACTGTATAAACATGCATTTGACTACCCCAGTTTTGAAAATGAGCAAAATACCCACAAGTCATTAGCCACATTAACAAAAAAAGTAAAAATTTAGCAAAAAGTACCATGGTAGCATAATGGTATTATTTGCAGTAACTTGATGTATCACACAAAGACTAAGATATATTAAGATGGTAATCATTCAGTTTTAACAGCATTACGTAGAAACAATATTGAGATAATTATGTCAGCCTTCTGATGTTAATTAATGATCACATTCGTCAATCTATTTAATAATAATACTACTTAAAGTCTAAAATGGTCAAACAGGTTAAAGATGAAAACACAAAAAAATGTAAAACAGTGAATCATTTGTTAAAAGGCCAGTTTTTCACAATGTTTTTCACTAAATTAACACAATAAATAATAGTTAATCTTTTTCCATTATATACATTATAAAAATACAAAGCAGTAAACAGCACACAAGGTCAAGGACTAATAAAGCATTTTGCATGGATTCCACTTAATTGACTCTATAGATATTAATAAAAAGCTTTTCAGCAGGATTCAAAATCACAGCAATGTTCACTTCATTTTGGATTGTGAGCAAAATCAATGTGAATATGTTGTGCATTTTCTATATCACCCAGCATTGTTTAGTATAATGGTGTATCTTATTTTATTTTTTTTCCTGATACTATTATTCTACCATGGTACTGCCACAACATTTAGCAGGACAAAATAAATTATTTATATATATTAAAAAATACATTATTTCTCCATAATATCAATGCATATGTTACTAATCCCTAAAATAAATTTAAATATGATTTCCACATACCATCAGCTTCTCAGCATCTGCTCGGACCTTCAGCAGTTCTGTGATGGCGTCCACGAATCCCTGATGATGGAAGTTGCACATTTTCTCAATCTCTCTGTCATGGTTGCGTATTCTGGCGTCAAGTTTCTCCATAAACCTTTTGTGTGCATTGGGCTGATCATCGTAAACGGATCTATAAAACAAACATCAAGTGAACACATTAAACTATTTCAAACAACAGTCAGTCTGCAGAAATCTTCTTTAAAGATTTTAAAGTGTCCCATGAATGTCATCTCATCTTCGTTTACATTAACAGTGACACACATTTTTTAAAGGGGTCATATGATGCGGTTTCAAGTTTTCCTTTCTCTTTGGAGTGTTACAAGCTGATTGTGCATAGATAAGATCCCTGAAGTTGCAAAGACTAAAGTCTCAAACCCAAAGAGATATTCTTTATAAAAGTTAAGACTCTGCCACGCCCCCCTAAAACGGCTCGTTCTAACACGCCCCCACATATCTACCTCACTATGTGAAAATATTTGAATAATGCCGCCCAAACGTTCATGCAAAGAAAGAAGGCGTGGTTTCAGGAACAGCAGTAGTGTTGATGCAGCATGTCAGGGAGACGCTGTGTGTTTCTAGGCAAAGGAAAAAAACTTTATTTGGCCTATTTGGCCTTGATGCATTTAGGAATCTTTAAGATTACTTACAACAGAACAGCAATGCATTTTATGGACGATATGGACGACAACCTAGGAGAGGAGGTAATTCTGACTTTGCTATAACAATCTGGCACTTCTGAATCAGCTACTGTAAGTATGTTTTGTTATTAGTTTAAGTATTTACTATTGACTGTTCAAA
>NW_015634483.1:626961-627281 GCF_001515625.1 Sinocyclocheilus rhinocerous
TGTGTTCACACTTGTAGTTCGGTTCGTTTGGTTCATTTGGTCCGGACCAAAAAGGAAAATGATACATTTGGTCCTGGTCCACTTAGCGTTCACATTGGCATTTTTGACAGCGAACCTAAAGACACCGAACCTAAAGGCATAGTGATACGTTCACAACCGGCTTGAATTACGTATCGTGACAGAACTCACCGAACACCCCAAACAAAAGGTGAATTAGACTTAAAGCGGCGCTGCGGGTGTATGATATCAAAGCACCCATTAACCGATCGGTCTGCTCAGCGCCGCTTTAAGTCGAACACACCTAATGCCGTCTGCTGGAC
>NW_015634483.1:627311-631321 GCF_001515625.1 Sinocyclocheilus rhinocerous
AGAAATGATTCGATGGCATTTTGTTTTCATCTTCGCTCCATGTAATACCTAAAGGAAGTATTCTTAATCGTAATGCTGCTTTGTCCACGGAGGTTACGGGAAAATTCAGTTTTTCCATAAGCGCCACCTAGTGTCAGAGAGTGGAGAACCGCACTAACAGAGCAATCGCACCAGGGTTCGTTTTAATCGAACCAAACATGGCAAGTGTGAACGCACCCTTATAAACTGTCCCATCTGTCTAGTCAAACATATATTTCACAAGTGCAAAATATTCAGGAGCTGTGGCCAAAAAACATCAGTTTACAATGCAGGTAGAACCCAAACCAAGCCATATCTAGAAACCGGATGATTCAGTAAAAGTAATAATAATAATTCACTTCAGAAAATGCATTAATTTTATGTTAATTACAGTCCAGACCTTGTGTTTCCCCTTCAGATAACACACACACTTCAATACTCTGCAGGTGTCTCCGTGTGGTTTTATCAATCTAAGAGCATGTGCGTATCAGTAGCTGTGTTATCTAGCGCCGGCCTCGGTGTCTGTGTCAAGCAGTGAGAGCTGGCGAGGTGAAGCCAACAGATGGGCCGCTTCTTCAGTGTGTTGTGAGATCACAGAGCGTGTGTTGCCCTCCACACTGCTCCAGATGGCCAAGAGAGCCGTCTCTCTCAGTGAAGAAGAACAGTCCGAGATGATTCAGGGTCTTCACTCACTTCCTGACACAGATCCAGAGGAAGTGTGGAGGGAACTGCACCAGCTGAGCTGACACTGTACTGCATTACGTATCATTTACAATCAACATGAAACGGTGAACTGGCCATTTTACTTCCATAAAGTATTTTAAAGCAAAAAAAGGATGTTCAATAATTTTTCTGAGGACTTTAGTGATTGATTGGATTCATAAAATGGTATAAAACACCATGGTATTACCAAATGCAGAGGTGTCTAGATATGGAGCTCTCACATTTGGGTCTGCAGAACCTTAGGGGGTCGTAACATTTCTAGAAGATCTCTGAAAAAGTCTGAGAGAAAAAATTATTTCTTCTAATAATGTATATCTTTAAGGGACAGTTCAACCAAAAACTCAACTCACCCCCATTTCATTCTAAACCTGTATGACTTTATAAGGAGCATAAAAGAAGAAAAATGTTTCAGTTTTTTTCTTTTGACACTGGACGTCAATGGTAACCAAGACAAAATAACTTTTTTGTGTCCTGCAGAAGAAAGACAGTCGACGTTTTGTTATGATATGAAGGTGAGAAAATTATGACAGAATTTTATTTTTTGAGTGAACTATATCTTTATGATATTAATGAAATATGTTTATGTTAACAATATTTTAACAAATTTCTTAAGTACACTGCAGGTTTGTTAAAGTTAACTAAAACCATTAAAAAAATGTCACTTGAAATAAAATAAACATTAACTGAGTAAAAACTAATAAAAACTGTATCAAAACACTAAAATAACACTGTTACAATGACAGTATAAACTATAAATTAAACAACTTAATTTAGTTGTCTTTATAGTTGTGTTTTAATATACATTTTCACATATATTTTATACATAAGAAAATGTAGCTTCCTTTGTATTTTAGGAAGTGGATCCCACAAAAAGGATCATGTTTGGGGGTCCTTAACATTAAGCATTTGAAAAACAAAATTAATAGCTTCACAATCTATGAACATTGGGCTAAAATGAATAGACTATGAAAAATACAGTACATACTACACAATGTGAGTGAAAACCACTAGAGTGCAGAATGTGCTGCAGTTGGAGGGATGCATGAATAGTTCTCCAAGTGCGCCACCCTGTGGGCAACAAGGGAACAGTTCATGTTCAATCACTGATGCATATGCAAATATTTTAACCAAACCAGCAGCCATAGATCAGTGGCTCTCATGTGGTTTACACTGAACACTGAACATGAAGTGGTTACCCAGCACACCAAAATTGCTGCGCAAATGTTCAAAAATAAAACTGCTTAAAACCAAAGTTATTACCATGTATTAGACCCAACAACATTCGATGGGAAAGCATGACAGAGTATCATGAAAGAGAGGAATGCATTATTTTTCTTCATTAATAATTTCTGAATTATATCTCTGTGATGTGTGCAAATATCAGTAATATAGGATGAAATAGACCGACACTAAGATCACAGGAATTTTTTTAGCAATGCATGTAAAAACTGACTTTTCATTGGCTGTTTTTAACAGGACAACAACTTTATAAATAATGTTAAAATGCAAGTTAAATTAGCAGGACAAAGTGACACACTGCTTGCATGGTGACATAGTGTTGGCCTAACAAACTTCTGCTTTCTTTTTTTATATTACCTGAAAAAATGTACTCATTATAAAGCATTATGAATCATGATTAAAATAATACATTTCCAAGATTTACTTTAAACATTTGTTCAAAGAATTATTCAGACAGTATAAAATGGTTTGTCTCTCCATGACTCAAAAGCAGGTACTTTCTCTGTTCACAGGTGTGTTGTGTTTGTGTCAAAAGCAGAGGTTACTGTAAAACTACTTCTGAACAGTCACAGCAATTAGCATGAGATTCATCATATTAAACAATCGCAACCAGCATAAAAATCAAGATATTCATAATAACAAAGTAGCAAAGTCTTGGACGGCTCACTGCTAGTGAAAATGCCAGCTGGCTCTCTCTCTCAGATGCCGAGCAGAAGGTTCGGATGAAATCCAGGTTGCAATTAGCGACAGCACATAGATTTAGCAAAATGCTCCTCTTTATAGTAATTTTTTTTCTTGCTGACTGATGAGCTTATGGACGCCGAATGGTTATTCTGAGGTATATGTATTGTTGTGTGACACTGTTTATAAGCTTTCCACAATTTCCGCAGTTTGAAACACTGAATAAGCGATTACATGAGACATTTTAGTAAGTTTTAGGTTATCTTATAAAATAGCCTACCTTTTGATGTCCATTCATGTTTATTTCGTACTATGGTGGTAAAGAGAAAGATATGATGGGTTCACCTGCCACTTGAACTGAGGCGCCAAAGCGATCACTCATGCCACATTAAAGAGCGCCAAAACCGTATTTATTGATTGAATTTCGTTATGAATTTGGCAGAAGTTTAAAGGGGTCATATGATGTTGCTAAAATGAATATTATTCTGTGTATTTGGTGTAATGAAATGTGTTTATGCGGTTTAAAGTTAAAAAAACACATTATTTTCCACATACTGTACATTATTGTTTCTCCTCTATGCCCCGCCTTTCTGAAACAGTTGATTTTTACAAAGCTCATCGGTCTGAAAAAGCGAGGTGTGCTCTGATTGGCCAGCTATCCAGTGCATTGTGATTGGCCGAATACCTCAAGCGTGTGACGGAAATGTTACGCCCCTGCCATACTGTGATTCCGTGTCCCGGCCGGAGCGACCAGACAAAAACATTAAAACCCATTATAAACGAGGCATTTGTTGCATCCAGTGGGGACATAATTACGGATTATAATGACTTATACTGTCTTTTTACGCGTTGCGTTGCATCGCGCCGAGTAAACATAAAACCATGTCTGCATTTGTGATCGGAGAAACAACAAGCGCTACTCTACACTGCTCAAAACTCGTGTTTGAATCATCAGTGGCAAATCCTTTTTCATCAGTGGCAAGTCCTCCATAAAATGCGCTGCACACATCTTAATATTTGGGTTGAAGTGTTCTGGAACAGTGTTGTAAATACAACTTAACCACTGATTTCTAGTCGTGTCCTCTTTTGGAAGATCAAACAAAGTAGTTTCGCCGGCGCAAAACGACTATTTAAATATGAATGCTGCGTGTCTGTGTGTTAATGAATGGTGCAGACGTGCGGTTTTGTTTACCACTCGTACTGAAGCACGTGTGACGCTTCCGGTGATATTAACGTCTGCCGTCTCACTAAATGAGGACATAAATACATGAACAACATCTCCAGAACTGCTCTGAGAGTCACTTCATGAGCATTTGACCGTTTCATTTGAGTAAAACTATCCTCATATC
>NW_015634483.1:631332-638981 GCF_001515625.1 Sinocyclocheilus rhinocerous
AAAACATAAGGTTGGAAAAAATAAAACATTTCATAGGGCCCTAAACATGTAATTTTTGTTAAACTTTTAATACACTGATGTTAAATTGTTTAGGTTTCATGATTTTAATTAATTAGACATGCTTTTTGATCAATACAATTTAATTTAACCATTAAAAAGGAGTCCGGGGAAAGAAAAAAAAAAGGAATTTTTATCTTGTTATCTTGAGGGTTTTTCCATTGTTTTAGTTTTAGTATAACATTATAATATTAATTTAAAGAAGAAACCAATCCGATATATAGTTGACATTTGAGGCTTAATACTATGGAAAAGCACAAAGTTTTTCAGTTAGAGTGTTTTCAGCTTGATTATTTTCATATAAAAGTACGGCATGCAGTTGCATCAAACAATGGTATAAACATCATTCAATGTAAATTGTGATAATCGTAATTAATAATCGCAATTACAATTTCAAAGGAATAATCGACAATTATGATTTTTGTCATAATCATCCAGCCCTAATATCATATATCACCCAGCCCTAATTCGGATGTAAAATTTTGCATACTTTGTCTAAGTTTGAGTTTTAATTTGACAACCCTAGATAGGTGGATGCTTGCTTACTGGTCCAAACTTTACTATAAAAATGGAAAACTATGCTTGTATTGTGTGTAAGGAATAGACCAACTAAGATGCGCTCAGCTTATTTACATCCAACCCCTGTTGCAGTTATCTGGTCGGCCCTTTCCTGCCAGCCAAATGGAAAATGCTGAGGGTCAATTTCTACTCAAAACACACTAAGCTTTCTAAAATCGGTACCCACATCCACTGCCTTTCAGAAGGTCATATTACGCCCCATAATGGGATATCCTTTCTGCGAATATGCACATATGCACACAGAACTACTATCAGCATGGCCATGTTCACAATGAGTTTCCTCCTTCCTGTTATTGAATTCAACAGACCAAAGAGCAGCAAGTTCCGGACAACTGCCAGGAGGTACTGAAGGAAACAGAAACACAGAGCGAGTAAAAGTCAAGCCTCTCCTCTTGCAGCTCAAACACAAAACACAGATCATTATAAGTCTACATACATCTAACAACCACCACAGGGCAGTAACTGAAACCAAACTACACCCTTTTGTAACATGAGCTTGAATGAGGGTCAATCACTCGGTTTACGTATACACTTAAGCAAATAGGCTTAGGAAATAAGGTGCATTTCAGGATTTTTGCAGAAATCAAAAGCATTCATCATGTAAATGTGAAGTGTTTTCCTAATGCTGTTTAAGGAAATAACGAGATTTGAAAAATGCTTCCATTACTATGAAAGTCAATGGGTGCCATCAAATGTTTGGTCACCACATTCTTTAAAATACCTTCTTTAAGAGAAAATGGTTTACTACTACACTTAGGTTTTTGTCAGAGAACAGTGCATGGGGCCATGTAAATGCAAGTAAAATTTTTACAGGTTTTTGAAGATAACATATAAGTAACAAAGCTAAAATAACAGAAAGATAGAGAGAAGGCTGCTTGTAGTGAACGCAAATATGCGAACACAGAGCATGTAATCATAAAGGCTACTTTAGTGTCTCAAACCACTTTTAGGTGGTTATTTTATTAAAAAATATGCATTTAGGAAATATATCTGGTGAAATTTAATTTAATGCTGACTTTTAAAATAGCAGTTTTTCCCGTATTTTTTTTTTTAAATAGTGTTTTTCACCTTAAAAATAGGTTTGAAAACTTTTCTATTAAAAACTTTAAATAATGGTAATGTTTTAAATAATAGTCATATAATGTTTAAGTAATGCATACACAATGCTATAAAATGTTTTTAGTTCACTTTTTACTTGATGGACACACCTTTTTAAAGTCATGAAATTAAAAATAATGAAGGATTAATTTCAATCTAATATGATTCTGATGAATTAAAAGTGTCCTGGGAAAAACACCAAAGGTTGCATCCATTCCAAATCCATTAATTTATTAATACTGACAAATTAACACACATAAGTGCAACCCGAATGAAAAAGCTGACCGCACGATAAAGCACTTTCCCTGCACACCTTTGAACTTACAAGGTATAACCGTAAGAAGCAGGTGAGCCTTTCCTTCAAAGACTTGCTGCTGTGTGTAAACAATATGTTACGTGGACTAGGTAACATATCTGAAATCTGTGGAATGAGAAAATACAGCTGTCATACAGTATCTGTAACGATCAGCATGACTGTCAGCACAGAACGTGTGGCCTCAGGACATGTTGCAGGCACTGAAATGTCAACAACTTTTTTTTGGTCAACAACGACTTTATTCTAGAGGCTTAGATTATAGCCTAGGTCTAGTAGTGTTTTGACAGTTAACAGTTTTCTTCCAATATTTACATGTATATTGAGATTTAGATGAGGAATCAACTTATAGTGCAAAAGGTCAGTTGAGTTCTGCTGAAATCATGATTTCTAGTGTAATAAAGTCAAAAACCTTACAATGAAATGCAGCTGAGCGCTACTTAGACATGATTCACAAAATCACAAATTCTAATATAATAAAAAATAAAGCCAAAGATGTCATGATAGGATGTAGCTGGGAACTACTGAAATCCTGATTTTATCAAAAATCATAAAGCTAAAGACATCAGGACTGAAAATCACGAACTGATCAGAAGTCATGAAGCAAAGATGCCATGCTCATAATGAGTGTTACTGAAATCATGATTTTATCAGAAATCATAAAGGAAGAGCAAAGTTGGCACACCACAGCTCTTTGGAGACATTGTTTGTGGTTGATCAGCCACATTGAGCTTTTGGCCTACTGGATGTGCGCACTTTGATTGTAATCTTTATCAGAAATCATAAAGCCAAAGACATCATGATGGGATAGAACTGAGCATGACCAAAATCATGAACTGATCAGAAATCATGAAGCCAAAGACGTCATGCCCTTCATGAGTGCTACTGAAATCATGATTTCTTTTTATTTTTTTAGAAATCATGAAGACAAAGATGTCATGACACAGTTGAGTGCTTCTGAAATAATTTTATTAGAAACATGATTATGATTTTATCAGAAAACAAAGCCAAAGATTTCATTATGAGACACAGCTGAGAGCTACTGAAATCATGATTTTCTCAGAAATAATTAGGTCAAAGATGTCATGAAGGGACACAACTGAACACTACCGAATTCATGATTTGACCAGAAATCAAAGTCAAAGATCTCATCACGGGATGTCGCTGAGCATTAAAGAAATCATGATTTTATCTGAAATCATGTAGCCAAAATCTCATTATGGGACACAGCTGAGCGCTACAAAAATCATAATTTTATCAGAAATCATAAAGATGTCATGAGATGGTATGTAGTAGAGTGCTACTGAATCATATAGCCAAATATTTCCTGGTTAGATGTAGCTGATCATTTGAAAAGAAATCATAAAGCCAAAGATCTCATCACAGGACTTGGCTGAGCGCTACAGAAATAATGATTTTATCTGAAATCATGAAGCCAAAGATCTCATGGGACACAACTGAGTGCTACAAAAATCATAATTTTATCAGATGAAGCCAAAAGATGTCATGAGATGGAATGTAGGTAAGACTTATCATCATACAGCAAAAGATCTCCTGGTGGGACGCAGCTGAGCGCTACCAAAATGATCATTTGATCAGAAATCATGAAGACAAAGATCTCATGATTGGACACTGCTAAGCACTACCGAAATCATGAATTTGATCAGAAACTATAAAGCCAGAGACTTTATTATGGGACAATAGTTAAGCTCTACCGAAATTATGATTTGATCAGAAATCATGAAGCCAAAGGTCTAATGATGGGATGCAGATGAGCACTAGCGAAATGATTTTATCAGAAATCACAGCTAGCCTACCGAAATCATGATTTCATCAGAAATCATAAAGCCAAAGACAGCAAATCTTTACTGGAATAAAAAGCATTATCATAAAATCATGGTTTCTAATGAAATATGAAATACATGATGAAATGCAACTGCGCTGAAATCATCCAATTGTGAGGGTCATCATGTTTTCTACTGAAATTATTCAAACACAGATCACATGAGGAGATAAACCTGAGCTCAGGGCGGAATATTAATTTCCAACTCAACCCAGACTCATTTATTAACGCCACACCCACTCATATTTTGTCAGCTTTCATTCTTCCGCAGCCGAAATGTGTTTGGAAAAGGAAATGGACTGTATACTGAAGAATCTAACCTGACAGAGACGTTCATTTGGCAAAACTAAAGCTATTTTGCTCGAAGCTTTCCACCTGTCGACAGCTCTATTATATTCATAATGCAGTGAGACCGTCACTGGGCCTGTGCTGCTTCACCTCAGGTGTTTTTTTACATCTTATTTTATTAAGACAGATGCTTAGCGAATTCTAACAAATAATTCGCACATAACAATTATATTCATAATGCAGTGAGACCGTCACTGGGCCTGTGCTGCTTCACCTCAGGTGTTTTTTTTACATCTTATTTTATTAAGACAGATGCTTAGCGAATTCTAACAAATAATTCGCACATAACGTCCCCCAGTCGTACACGATGAATGACAGGAAAACAGCGATCTGTGTCACTGTCTGTGTGTTTGAAAGCAGTGTAACGTTACAGTGTCAGTACAGCATCAACGATCATTCATAAAATTAATCTGGAAAAACACGAATTCACAGTGACACGATCAGCACTTTATTTGATAGATTCATCAGCATTGCCAATGACATAAAGTCCTGCTGAGCTGCATCTTTAGCAAACAAAGGCCTGTTTTCCATCCATCGGACAGGAGAAACATCACATCGCCATCTGAACGGTAAATAAGAGCAGATAATGCTCATCTCTCACCGTAGCGTCGGCCCCACGCACGCCGTGTCCGTGCTCTCGATCTCCTGTAATATTCGCTCATGTTCGGTGATAGTCTCCAAGCTCTCGCTCTCCGCCATGTTGGCTCTAATCGTCACAGTGCTCATTTGTGACAATGCCGACAGAGATGCAGTAACTCCAGTGCACCGATAGGTGGCGCTGCAGCAGCCGGCAGCTCGCGAGGTTTGCACTTTACAGGCCAGACATGAAGCTTGATAGAGGTCACTGTTTTGTGATTATGTCATTGAGCTACGGACTGTGCAGAGCTAAAATGTGACCCTGGACCACAAAACCAGTCATAAGGGTCCTTTTTTTTTTAAATTGAGGTTTATACATCCTCTGAAAGCTGAATAAATAAGTTTTCCTTTGGTTTGTTAGGATAGGACAATATTTGGCTGAGATACAGCTATTTGAAAATCTGGAATCTGAGGGTGCAATGGTCCAGGGTCACAAATAAGTCGAATATTATAGGAAAGTGCATGTGGGTCTTTTCTCTTGACCTTGGATGGAAAAAAAATCGCACACATTTGATGAATGGCTATTTTGTATTATTACCTGAATATCAACAGCTGTCAAATTTAGTCAGTCGAAAGCTCATGTAATTTTAACTTTTTAACTTTTTAATTTTAAAATTTAAGTTTATGTAAAATTATATATATATTTTTTGTTAATTAGGAATTTGTGGACACATTATTAATGTTTTAAGACATATAGAGTAAAAAACATTGTTTTATTTTGAAGTGAAAAAATAAAATTAGACCTCTGGGGTAAAAGGAATTGACACAGAAGGCCAAGAATGATGTGTTGTTACTAGTGTTATTAGCCTATTATTATTATTTTATTTCTTTATTTATTTAATGCTTATTGTAAATCATGGGGTTATTATTCAATAATTCCATGAGTTAGATGTGCATTTTAGACATCTTAAATATTCATTAAAACCTATAGGTTAATTGAGTGAAAACATTCAATTTGAAGTCACGGTGTTGCTATTATGACATATCTTCAAATAAAATATGGGCTATTAAATATATACATATTCATATTAAAATATTTTTAAATACATTATTATTGTTTTATTTTTGTACAAATATTTTTGTAATTACTTATACATACACAGTTTGTGAAAATTAAAATAGTACATTTTTAAATATTTATTTTGTTTTATTTTTGTTATGTGTTTTTGTCACAATGATACTATTTTATTTAATTCTATAATTGTATATAATTGTATTTAATATTATTGTATTTTATTTATTTGAATTATTAATATAATACTACTTTAATCGTTTTTGCTATTTGAATACCATATAGGCCTAAGACTGTATTACATATAACTGTGGTAAAATAACAGGTTAAAGCATCCATCAAAAACACAATTATTTCATAACACATAACAGTCACTCTACCTTAAAGTTGTTCCTAGGGGCAAATCTACTGACTCCAGTTCTGCAAAAACATTCCCGTACACCTTTCCTTCTCCTTTGTCCTCTTCTTGGGGACTTGTGGGAATCTTGAGACTGCTGCTGCTGCTGTACATTTCTGTTAGTCTGTGTTAGACTGGGAGAATCGTGCTTCCAGCAGGACATACACATACTACTCAGCAGAAAACGGCAACTAAGGAAAAGGGACAGACCTTGTGATCTCTAGTACTTTGAATCCAACAAAACAGGCTTAGGTGCTGTCCTGTTAAATATTTCCCAATTGTGCTTCAAGATTTATCACACTACTGGACTGGGATCTGAATTTTATGGTACCTGGGTCACTATAAAATACTTTCTATAAAAGAAAATAAGTGTGATATTGTAAATATTAATAATTTTTAAAGCCATTTGTAAGAATAAACTCTATTACAGCATGTCTTAAATATTTGCACTTGGATACTGCTCATGAAAATTGAGAAGTGAACGAAACAAAACAAAACAAAAATATTTACATCATAACTGTTTGATTACATGTAAGAGGAATCATCTTACAAATTACACAGATTACAAAATACTGTTCTGTTTGCAAACTGATGTCGTAACAAACGGTTTCCTCTCTGCTTCAAAACAACAAATAGGTTGTGACAGGAAACGAGATCAACACTTTTTTTACAAAAAAGTTTGCGTTTGCTTTTGTGTCTTTAGAAGCTTTTTTATCTTGTTTTCACTATCAGTTTGCAACCATTCCTTTTTTAAACTATCATTACAAAAAACAGTAATATTGCGAAATATTACAATGTAAAATAACTGTTTTCTATTTGAATATATTTTAAATGTAATTTATTCCTGTGATGCAAAGCTGAACTTTCAGCAACCATTACTCCGGTCTTCAGTGTCACATGATCCTTCAGAAATCATTCTAAAATGCTGATTTGCTCAAGAAACATTTATTAGAAATAATGAAAACTGTGCTGTATATTTTGTGGAATCCAGGGCACAATCTTTTTAAAGGGGTCATATGATGTTGCTAAAAAGAACATTATTTTGTGTATTTGGTGTAATGAAATGTGTTTATGCGGTTTAAGGTTCAAAAAAAACATTATTTTCCACATACTGTACATTATTGTTTCTCCTCTATGCCCCGCCTTTCTGAAACGCGTCAATTTTTACAAAGCTCATTGTTCTGAAAAGCGAGGTGTGCTCTGATTGGCCAACTATCCAGTGTGTTATGATTGGCCGAATTCCTCAAGCGTGTGACGAAAATGTTACGCCCCTTACTATATTGTGATGCCTGCGGCAACCACATGTGACGACCCCGGGCTGGACTCCGCTTCGTCCACGGTGAAAGCCGATCCGGCGATCCACAGC
>NW_015634483.1:640956-644568 GCF_001515625.1 Sinocyclocheilus rhinocerous
CCTTTCTGAAGCACGTCGATTTTTACAAAGCTTATCGTTCTGAAAAGCGAGGTGTGCTGTGATTGGCCAGCTCTCCAGTGCGTTGTGATTGGCCGAATACCTCAAGCGTGAGCCGGAAATGTTACGCCCCTCACCATACTGTGATGCCGTGTCCCGTCCGGAGCGACGAGACAAAAACATTAAAACCCATTATAAACGAGGCATTTGTTGCATCCAGTGGGGACATAATTACTGAATGACTTATACTGTCTTTTTATGTGTTGCATCGCGCCGCGTAAACATAAAACTCTTGTCTGCATTTGTGATCGGAGAAATGACAAACAACAAGCGCTACTCTACACTGCTCAAAACTCGCGTTTGAATCATCAGTGGCAAATTCTTTAAATATGAAAACGTACTTACAGTCTGTGAATCAGAACAGCCGGCATTGCAGGATCAGGAAACAGTCCTCCGTTAAATGTTCTGCACACATCTGAATATTTGGGTTGAACTGATCTGGAACAGTGTTGTAAATACAACTTAACCACTGATTTCTAGTCGTGTCCTCTTTTGGAAGGCCAAACAAAGTAGTTTCGCTTTCACAACGAAACACACCGAACTGTGATAACCACATGTGATGACCCCGGGCTGGACTCCGCTTTGTCCACGGTGAAAGCCGATCCGGCGATGCACAGCGCGATGTTGATGTATTTCCTCAGTTACCAGCACGGATCAGCTCCAGGCATGACAAAGCAGATATAGTCCTCTTTTGGAAGGCCAAACAGGCCAAACATGCTTTCACAACGAAACACACAGCGCCTTCACGACATTGCGGCGGCAGCAACAATACTACCAATACTACAAAAATTACGCCTTCTTTCTTTGCGTGAACATTCGGGCAGCGTTATGCAAATCTTCCCACATCGGGGCGTAGATATGTGGGGGCGTGTTAGAACGAGCCATTTTAGGTAGGCGTGGTTGACTCTTAACTTTTATAAAGAATATCTCTTTGGATTTGAGACTTTAGTCTTTGCAACTTTACAGATCTTCTTTATGCACCAAGAGCTTGTAACACTACAAAGAGAAAGGAAAAATTGAAATCGCATCATATGACCCCGTTAAATTATGTTAGCTTGTAATGTAAATCAATGAGAACTTTATAAGAGTATAGCAGACTACTAAAATACATATTAATATCAGTTGTCACTATATAGCTTCCAATAATGTCATAGTAAGATTATACTGTATTCAAATGCTTAGTTTATGATTAAAACTCTGTAGTTTTATAAATCAATGCAATACAATGACGATTGAGAGATGAACAAATAAACGTGAAATAAATGTGTACAAGTTTTGATCATGTTTATAATTTAAAGGCCTCAGAAATTCATATATCAAGCTTTATAGGGCTATTTGAGTTTCAATTATTTTAAGAAGTGAGAAGAAAGTATGATATGAGAAACATGGAACTAGCTCAGTGTAGAAAATTGATGGGATAACCATCAATTCTATTGTTTAGCATCATTATATATAAATATGTGACTGCAAATGCTGTGATTGACCAATCAGAATCAAGTATTCATGAGAGCCATGCCATAAGATTACATGAAATCTTTCTGCAAGAGCAAAATGAAAGCTGTTTGATCTTCTCCAGTCACTGATCAGTAAATCAGCTGTTGATTTGTGCACAGGGCAAACCTTGATCTTGTTTCCAGCTTGTGTGTATTTCTTAGTGGCTAAGTGGTAGTTGCCCTGCCGCATGCAGCAGTCTGCGATTTTCTCCAGCAGCTCCTTTCTCCCGGCCTCAGACAGATGGGACGAGTCTTTTGGCACCGTCAGACTTTCGGCCAGATCTTCTGTGATGGTCAAACTCTGGTCCAAACACAACTGGAGCGCCTCATGGTACTACACACACATATCCATATGCATACAGTTACGAAACACTGTTGTGATTTCTATTTAATTCTACTATTACTACTATTAATATAAAGTTTTAATAATCATTCTAATTCCATGAAAACAGAATTAGAACACAACTATAATAATAATGAGAAGAGGAATGATATGTTTGGAACAAATTGTCCAGCTGATGAATGATAAAAACATTGACAGCCAATCAGAACCCATCTTGCTTCAAGAGATTGATCATTTAAAGCAGCAGACGGACAAAACTGCAGCTTGCACTTAAAATAAGCAGAAAGTTATTGTGAGTTACCGTTATTGTTCTTGTTGTAAACTGCCTTTTTGTTCAGTTTGCATGCAGAAATGGTATGAATATGAAATGATTGGTTGTATGACAGTGCATGGTGTGTTCACCTTTTTGGCAGCCACCAGCAATTCCACAGCTTTCTGGTACTGAGCGTGTTTTATGAAGAAATCAGAGCAGCGTGCTAGTAGGGCAGGGTCACTGTTTTCATTCAGGTCCTCTGCGATCAGCTGCAGAGCTCCAAACTGCTCTGTGGCAAAAGCTAGCTCCAAAGCCTTAGACACATGACCTGCCTGGAAAAGAGGAATGGAGCCATCTTTTATAAGCGATCAGCACCACCTAGTGATAAAGTTCAAAGGTGCATGTACTTGTTTGGATGTACCTTATGATAAAGCATAACAGCTCGGTCCATGTGCGTTCCTTTCTCTTCATAATACATTGCCGTGTCCATCATGTCCTCTGGATTGCTAAGCAGTGCCAAATTCATGAGCTGCTCGTCCAAGTTATTCTCTTTACACAGTCGTATGGCATTATTATAGGCTTGTGCTCGTGTGTAAAAGTGCACCGATTGGCTAATTTCATCCTGTCCCTCGTACTGCCGTGCAACATGATAAGATGCTGCTCTGTTGCCCGTCTCATTGGCTATCTCACTCGCCTGTCAAATATATAGATCACTGTGAAGTTTTGGTTCATTTTGTTTTGGACACAAAGGGAACTTTAATCAACATACCTTTTGAATGTTTCCTAGATAACAGCGCACGCGCACTTGAGACAGGTAGTCCTGAGCGAGGTCATAGTAATGCAGCGCAGCCTCCATGTCTGATTGGCTCTCTAGATAATGACCCCACCACTTGTACAGATCCCTGGCCAATCACACACCAGACATCAGAGAATATCAAAGCCACGTCAGACTCCAGGGACCAGAATCATTAATCAATGAATCAAACTCACTCGTCCTTCATTTTATTGATGTAGATCTCCAGTGATAGATTGTCCTCCATCAGCATTCTCTGCACTTCAAACCGATGTGTGTCTGACTTCTCAAAACTATAGAATGGGACAGAAAAGAGGTAATGTATACATACTTAGGGACTGTTTACACGACAATGTTTTCAGCCAAAAAAGGGAAACTTTTTATGCGTTTTGACTGTTCGTTTACACGACAACGGTGATTTGGGGACTGAAAACGCATATTTTTGAAAATGGGTTTTAAAGTGCAAGTTTTTGAAAACGGCACCGTTATCGTTTCCGTGTAAACACCCAATATGGGAATCTATGAAAATGGTGACGTCATGCGCGTGCGTAGTACGTGTTAGGTATGTAGACATGCGCAGTACGTGTCGATTTTAAAGGCAAGCGCGAACAAACATACACAACAATGGCGGAGTACATGGTACTGTTGTTGCTGCTCAAGAGTTTGCTAATGC
>NW_015634483.1:645982-655958 GCF_001515625.1 Sinocyclocheilus rhinocerous
TATAAAACTTTAGTAACACTTTACAATAAGGTTTCAGTTATTAACATTAACTATATTAATTAACATGAACAATAATTATATAGCATGTATTAATGTCAGTTAATATTCAAAACTTAATGGGGTCATATGATGCGATTTCAAGTTTTCCTTTCTCTTTGGAGTGTTACAAGCTGATTGTGCATAGATAAGATCCCTGAAGTTGCAAAGACTAAAGTCTCAAAACCAAAGAGATATTCTTTATCAAAGTTAAGACTCTGCCACGCCCCCCTAAAACGGCTCGTTCTAACACGCCCCCACATATCTACCTCACTATGTGGAAATATTTGCATAATGCGGCCCAAATGTTCACGCAAAGAAAGAAGGCGTGGTTTCAGTAACCGCAGTTAGTGTTGAAGCAGCCATGTCAGGGAGACGCTGTGTGTTTCTAGGCGAAAGCAAAAGCACTTTATTTGGCCTTCCGGAAGTAGATGCATTTAGGAATCTTTAAGATTACTTACAACAGAACAGCAATGCATTTTATGGACGACCGTTTCGTGAACCTAGGAGAGGAGGTAATTCTGACTTTGCTATGACAATCTGGCGCTTATTTTTAATCAGCTACTGTAAGTATGTTTTGTTATTAGTTTAAGTATTTGCTATTGACTGTTCAAATGCGGAGTTTTGCGCAGCGCAAAGTAGCGCGTCGTGTGTGTGTGTGTGTGTGGGGAACAGGGTCACATCACAGGAGAGTGAACAGTCTGTCAGAAATCATAGCACGTCAGCTGTCTTAACCGCGGCTTGTGTACTGCATCATCACTGTGTCTGTCACGTGACTCTGTTGCCCTTTCGGGCTTGAACTGATGGTAAAACTAATGACATTATTTACTGTCTTTACATTTATTTTGAAAGATGAAGCTCGTGATTATGGTAAGGGGCGTTACATTTCCGACGCGTGCTTGTGGTGTTCGGCCAATCACAATGCACTGGTTCAGCTGGCCAATCAGAGCAGACTGTGCTTGTCAAAGGAGGGGGCTTTGTTGAAAACGACGTGTTTGAGAGAGGCGGGGCATAGAGGACCTACAATAATGTACAGTATTTGAAAAATAATGTGTTTTTTGAACATTAAAGCATGTCAACATATTCTGTTACACCAAATGCACAAAATAATGATCTTTAAAATAGCATCATATGACCCCTTTAAGTCAAGTAACAAACCAAAAATACAAGCCTTTACGAACTAGGGGATGAGTGAAAAACATTTTCAGTGGTAATGAACAGGAAGCCACAGATGACTCAACTAATGGGTTTGGGTGAACTTGACCTAAGATGACCTGCAAAATATCTGTGTTGTATTTCGACTAAATAAAAAGACTAAACAGTAGTATGTTCTTTATTTTGGAAATGGACAAAAGTTTTCAGTTTCAATATTACTTGAGTAAAGTACAAATTCTGTTCAATAAAATTTAAGTAATTACCGTATTGACCCGAATATAAGACGATGTTTATTTCTTGGAAATACATCTGAAAAAACGCGGCCGTCTTATATTCAGGGTATTTGTTGATACAAATATATTTTAACATTTCTTTTAGAAATATATTTTTGGCCATATTTTGTATATTTGGAAATATTTTTCAAAATATATATGAAAATATATTATTTTGCCATATAGCCTGATAGTCTCTGGTCACTGCTGAGCAACAGAAACATTCAATTTCTTTTTATGTTCAACAGAAGACAGAAAGTTGTACAGGTTTAAAATAACATGCTTGAGTAATGTCAGAATTTTCATTATTGTGTGAAATATTTTAAATATCATAAATAGTTTTTTACAAAATACAAAAAGGTGGATTTCTGCTATCAATAGTTGATCTTACCTTTTTTACTATGGTCTGTTGCGAGTGTGATGGTGACTTTTTTGGAAGCTGCAAGCAGAATAAGAGTACAAATGTATTTTATTTTTTTTCTAGAGAGATGGGAAAAGACTTCTTAATTCTTATCTGTCCTGGAAGGACATTATGGGTGGAACTACAAGTATTTAACCCTATTCTTAGCTTTGGCCTGTTCATATACCTGATATGTTGTGCACAAAACTAGAAAGCACTTGTAAAACATTGTAAACTACATACAGCATGACTTAACATGTGTGCATTCAAATCTTTGAACAATATTAGAGTGGCGTTTGTGTAAGTACTGTAGTGATAAACTAGATTTCCATGAGCAACATTTATATTCAACTTGTTTAAACAATTAGTACTAACAAACAGAAATTCCATTCACATTTTGGGACAAGTCTTTCCATGCCAGTCTAGTATTATTGCATGAATCATTTTAGATTTTCCCAGCCCTAAATAGCATGTACAATCTAGATGGGCATTCCTATCCAGAATAAGCTGTAGTATGATTCAGATTTTGTGTACAAAGACAAAAGTATGGCTACGCAATACAAATTTGATACTAACCCTATTTTAGTATCAGTACCCTATTTTATTTCACACTCACAGGTCTCAAATAGGGAAAAAAACTACATTTCATTCAGTGAGAAAAGAGTTTTTGGCTTTAAGATGATAATAAACAGGCTGCATCTTAATGAAGGTTCTACTAACTGGTGGAGCAGGACGGGTCGGGCCCAATCTTGCAGTTAGAGGGGTGCAGGGTTGAGTTATGGTGGTCCCCATGAATATGGGCTGGCTGATCTCAGGGCGGTCCTTCTTGGCACTGTTGTTCTCAAAAAGAAGGTTCAACTGCCCTGCAGAAGGAGTTTTTCTGTAAACAAGCAGACAGACGTGACATGACCGGACAGACTACTATAATTACATTACTCACAGCTACCCACACCTTCTGACCAATAAATTTGCAAGACATTTACAAGAAATCAGCAGGGTGGTTGCCATGCAACATGGCCCATTTTTAAATGTGTTTTACTGAGAAAAAACAAGATTTGGTTTTTAAAAAGCCTTTTTCCAAAAGGTACATCTGGAAAAAGGGGGGTCGTCTTATAATCAGGGTCGTCTTATATTCGGGCCAATACGGTAAGTAAAATCACTCAGCAGTATTGCAGCCCTGATTTCCACAGCTTAGAATTAGGAAACTATTGAAATAGTGTATCTATAGTTGATAACTATTGACTAGCAAGCAATGCTAATAATGTACTTACTCTAGCACTAATACAACTGTACTCATTTTTATATATTAATGTTTTATACTACTTTTATAGTGGATGTTTTGGGGCAGATCCATTTCCATATTGCACAAACTGGCCAAAATTTATTTTGAAATATATAATAAATATAGCATGGATTAAGGAATTTTTTTTTTTTTAAATAGAAAATATTTTTCATTTAATCTTTCGAATGCTAAAATATATTTCAAAATACATTCCAAACTTAAAATGCATTTTGGACAAATGCTTTTGTTTTTAAAGTACTTAAAACTTTTGAACAAACAGAAATTCCATTCACATTTTGGGACAAGTCTTTCCATGCCAGTCTAGTATTATTGCATGAATCATTTTAGATTTTCCCAGCCCTAAATAGCATGTACAATCTAGATGGGCATTCCTATCCAGAATAAGCTGTAGTATGATTCAGATTTTGTGTACAAAGACAAAAGTATGGCTACGCAATACAAATTTGATACTAACCCTATTTTAGTATCAGTACCCTATTTTATTTCACACTCACAGGTCTCAAATAGGGAAAAAAACTACATTTCATTCAGTGAGAAAAGAGTTTTTGGCTTTAAGATGATAATAAACAGGCTGCATCTTAATGAAGGTTCTACTAACTGGTGGAGCAGGACGGGTCGGGCCCAATCTTGCAGTTAGAGGGGTGCAGGGTTGAGTTATGGTGGTCCCCATGAATATGGGCTGGCTGATCTCAGGGCGGTCCTTCTTGGCACTGTTGTTCTCAAAAAGAAGGTTCAACTGCCCTGCAGAAGGAGTTTTTCTGTAAACAAGCAGACAGACGTGACATGACCGGACAGACTACTATAATTACATTACTCACAGCTACCCACACCTTCTGACCAATAAATTTGCAAGACATTTACAAGAAATCAGCAGGGTGGTTGCCATGCAACATGGCCCATTTTTAAAAGATACACTCAGTAATTTTCCTTCATTAAAAGTTTTACACACAAAGCATAAATAGTACTTTTGAAAAAAGATTTCAAGAGTTATCAACATAATTGGCAAAAAGTTTTTTTTATTCAGAAAATTATGCAGAATGGTTTTATGGCGAATAAAAATATTCCTGGCTGGAAAATGTTCACTTGCAGTTCATTCAAAACCCTGGGCATGATAAATGTCACAAAGCATATCAAAATCAAACAACTCACGTCTTGTGGCTGACGATGGCTTTTCTTCTTTTACAATAAAGCAAGACTCCACATAGTGCAAGTACAAGTAGAGCGATTGCAACTGCTACTGAGATGCCAATTATCTTTGCTTGTCCTAAAAAATTGGAAACAAGAGTAGAATTTGTCAGAATGGTACATTACTACAGGTGCTACATTTAAACGTGCTTTTCAGAAAAGAAAGAAGCTTGTTTGATTACCGGATGGCAATTCAGAATATCTGACTTCACAGTAAGGAGGTGCCCATCCAGGCTCACAGTGGCATTGTTTTTTATGATTACAAATCTGCAAAAATATAATAAAATATCATTTTAATTCTTTCAAAAGCTTTTTATATTTTGAATTATAAGACATCCTCCTATTGGTTTCGGTGAAATGGAGATTTGATCTCACCCCTCTTCCATTGCATTGCAGTGAGCAATCATCATTACTACCATAAACATTCAGGTCTTGGCACATATAATCATAGCAAACCTGTTGAAACATAACCCAGAGTTTTCAATTTTGTGCCTACAAGTCCTGCCGTCATAGTTTAAATAACATTCTTCTATGCTTACCTTATTGTGCCCACATTTTGTGCCAGTAGGGACCATGCTGAGGGCGTCTTCTTCAGATTGGTCCCCAGCTATGTTGCAAAATCCCCTAAATGTTACTATCACAGCTTTCTGACCAGTCACGGGGTAGTCATTTCCTCCATCGCAAAATATTTTTCCACAAAACATGTTTCTATATAAGGAAAAAATACATTTAATGTAATCTATGCTTGATGTATTAGCTTAGTCTTAAAAGACAGGTGCTATGACAAATAGTTATTTTGTGAGCTATTTTGAATCAGAAAATGAAAAAAAGATGGCATACTCTTTTGTACAGGCTCTGTAGCCACCTTTGGTCTTTCCACAGTGAGAATCATTTTTTCCAAATGTGTTTCGAAAAAAGCATGCCTCAGCAGCCACTTTGGCACCTAGGGAAATAATCAGAGACACAACATTTAAGCAGATATGAACGGGTGCTATGACAAATTTTGTGAGCTATTTTGAATCAGAAAATGAAAAAAGATGGCATACTCTTTTGTACAGGCTCTGTAGCCACCTTTGGTCTTTCCACAGTG
The DNA here is from genome assembly GCF_001515625.1 of Sinocyclocheilus rhinocerous. Taxonomy (NCBI): domain Eukaryota; kingdom Metazoa; phylum Chordata; class Actinopteri; order Cypriniformes; family Cyprinidae; genus Sinocyclocheilus; species Sinocyclocheilus rhinocerous. The sequence goes on from NW_015634483.1 coordinate 651,424, forward strand.
AGAATCATTTTTTCCAAATGTGTTTCGAAAAAAGCATGCCTCAGCAGCCACTTTGGCACCTAGGGAAATAATCAGAGACACAACATTTAAGCAGATATGAATACTGTGTTGATATGAGTCATTATGCACAGCAGGATACTGAAACATCAATACAGCTTGTGAAAATTAATGAACGGTGGTGTTTTAGTAAAGTAGTTGGGCTGTTGGGAATCATAGGGAATTTAATTATACTGGTTCAGATTCCAGTTTCAACCAAAAAAAGAAAATTCTGTCATCATCTACTCACTATCATGCTGTTCCAAACTTGAAGAATGTTGGCAACCAAACAGTTTTGGACAACACTTACTTGCATTGTATACACAAAAAACACTGATACATTTCTCTAAATATCTTTTTTTATGTTCCACAGAAGAAAGTCATACAATTTAAGATGACATGAAGGCGAGTTAACGACAAATGATTTTTCATTTTGGGGGAAACTAGCGCTTTAACGGTTTGAAGCCTTAATTGTATTAACAGTTATTTTAGTACTTGAAGAATAACTGGTCCGAACTATATACTTAAATTAAATTGCAAATAAATGTTCAATTAACCATTTCAGTTGGGCACACCAATGGTACTTGTTCAGACAGTCTCACTGGTTCTGTGATCAAGTGAACGATTTAGTGAGCATGATCGATGAACAATAATTCAGAAGTTTGGAGTGTTTTTGAGTCTTTTTGGAGATTTAGTACCACTTCATAAGGTTCATAACTCAACTAAAAAAGCATTTATTTTTTTGCCATGGTGCTTAGAGTGGTGCAGTGCATAGTATTTTAAAGTGGTCATATGATGCAATTTCAAGTTTTCCTTTCTCTTTGGAGTGTTACAAGCTGTTCGTGAATAGATAAGATCCCTAAAGTTGCAAAGACTAAAGTCTCAAACCCAAAAAGATATTCTTTATAAAAGTTAAGACTGGTCCACGCCCTCCTAAAACGCCTCGTTTAAACACGCCCCCACAAACAATAATGTACAGTATGTGGAAAATAATGTGTTTTTTTAACCTTAAACCGCTTAAACACATTTCATTACACCAAATACGCAAAATAATGTTCTTTTTAGCAACATCATATGACCCCTTTAATGCACTTCCAACCCTACAACCCAGATTTGAACCCTGACTGTGCTTCTGAACAAAGTACTTACTCTAGGGAAACTGTCTTGTAAAATGTCTGTTGATCTTGGAGAAGTTTTGGACTTTTGGGTAATAAACTCATGCGTACCTGTTCCCCAAAGTCTTTGGCAGTGCTGGAGGTGAGTGGGGCATTGGCCATTATAGCAGTAACCCTGGCCAGAGCTGCAAGGTATGCCATTCATCTTAAAATCATTTTCTGGGCAGTGCTCCGAGAGCCCTGTGCAGTACTCTGGAATGTCACACTCATTTTCAGGTGCTCGACACAAGCTTTCAGCATCTTTTATCTAGCATGGCAAGAGAGAAAAGAGAAGCTGGAAATAACAAAAAAGTGTCAACCACAAACTTATCTAGAGTTACTGTTAACACTACACAGTAATGACTTCAAAATGAGGCCATGCAAAGGTTGCTGGTTCAGGTCCCACCAGTGTTGTAACTTTGGGCAACTTGATTGTCCCCCCCTCATAAAAAAAACAAACAACAACAGAAGTTTGCATGACATTTATGCCACCCACACAATATATAACAAGTCCAGCAGTTGAGTCTGATTTACAGATCCTTGTTTCAAATGTCAGTGGTGTGACTTTGCTCTCCTGGCTCACTCTAGGAAAGCAGGCCCAAATATTGCTTCAACATTTCAAACAAGGCTTCTATTCTGCTGGGACTCAAGGAAGTCTCTTTCTTTGGCCCCGTGTTTATTCCCAGAGTTTTGGACATACAAAAGCCTTGAGGAAAAACCATCAAATGTCCAAATCACTCTGTGGTCCATTGGATAGCATATTGAGGGTTTGTGTCCCACCAGGAATTTATTTGACACCCTTCCTCCACCCAAAAATACATCTAGAAAAGAATCCTGCATGACATTTGCAAACTCTTATAAGCTCTTCAACAACCTTTTTAAAGCCTTCCTTGATTTTTTTGCTCTTCTGAGTAACCCTTCCTTGGCTTCCATGGCCATAGTCTCAGCCTCAGACGTCATGCCCATGGACTGTTGGCTGAACGTCTGATGCATATGGCACACTTTACTGGAAACACTTCAGGAATTTCGAAGTCATTATCTGATTGGTTGAATTCTACAGAATTTCTGAGAGATGTGTGTGTCGTGTTTTTAATGTTCTACCTGGAAACAAAGATGCCATGGTGCCAAACCCCCTCATTGAAGAACAAAGCCATTGTGTTTACAACTGTGACAGTGAGCGCTTATCTGGATTAACTAAATGCTAGATTTTCAAAAGTATGTGAAATGTTTAAAGTTCGCGGCATAGACTATTTATAATACATATGTCCAAGAGTTTTACACACTTTTCTGTTTATGTGGGGACATTTCCACACCCATAAACATGACGCGGCACAAAACAAAGCGTGGTTTGTTGCTTTACTTGTCAGTCATATGGCCTCTTGAGCGGTCCTTGGCCATTCAAATCGGCCAAGGTTCCCAGACCTTCTGCCATTGAGTCTGAAGCTTTGGCTACGTGAGGCTACCAGGGCCATAGCTCAGTTGGTTCAAGTCTGTGTCTTGTAAACATAAGATTCTAGGTTCAAATCCCAGTGGAACTTATGATGTCTATCATGCTCCTCCATGAGATGGACAAACAAGCACCAATACACGAGGGTCAACAGTAGCAGTCCAGACTGATTTTCAGATCCTGGGTTCAAATCCCAGTGGTACCTCACTCTAGGAAAGGAGGCCCACCAGTTCCATCAGAGTCGTGACTTCTGGCAATTTCGTGAGTGCATTTTGCACCACCCACCTCCCACCCTAAAAACAAAAAAACGCCTGAAACAGAAGCTTGCGTGACATTTGAAAACTCTTTTATGCCGCCCACACTATATGACAAGTCAAAGGCAGCAGCCCAGTCTGGTTTACACATCCTGGGTTCCAATCCCAACGGTGCGCCTCTATCAGTGACTTTGCTCTCCCACTCTAGGAAATAATAGTGCTTCGACATTCTAAATCTAGCTTCTATTCTGCCGAGACTCAAGGAAGTCTCTTTTTTGCCACAATGCTGGTCATACAAAAGTCAGGAAGAAAAGTAGGTTCTGTGGTACAATGGGTAGCAGATTTCTAGACTGTAAAATGAGGCAGATCAAATGTTGTGGGTTTGAGTCCCACCAGAGTCACCTCTTCTTTGAAGGAGGTTGAATTGAGAGAATTTTCATTTTTGGGTGAACTATTCCTTTAATAAAGATCTATTCTAAAACGTATGTTCATAGTGCAAATTTCTTTAAAAAAAAAAAGAAGAAGGCCATGAAGAGTTTTCATAAGAGTCACTTACCTGGCAATTCTCACAGCAGTCTCCATGAACACATTGTGAGCCTTCAGTGAGCCTGCAGGTCATGGGATCACAGCATGGATTTTCACATTCCTTACACAAAACATTAAATCACAGTCATCAATGAGACATCAGATGTGAGTCAAAGATGATCCTACATTAATGCATAAATGATGTCATAGAAAAGGATCATTTGAGCAAGATCAGCTGGGCTAGACTGAGTCACTACAGACACAGGATATGTGTGCAATACCTCGACTGTTCCACAGTCACACTCCTCTCCAGGGTCCAGAAAAGCATTACCACAGATAGACCCACTGTACAGTCTGGATGAGCTGGGGGTGTCCAGCAGGCAGCTGGGGTTGGCATTGTCTAGAAACACACTCAGCTGCTCCAGACTACAGTCACTAAACAGCTCCGGGAACAGCGTGCTAGATAGACAAGGTCAGAGCATGTCATTTTCGGAAAGTGCACACTATAAACTGCTACTACTAATAATAATAATAATAAATTTTATTTATAGGCGCATTTCTCAACACTCAAGGACACCGCACAATAAATTTACGAACAAGACAATTGAAAACAAACAAGAAATACCATATACAGAGACAAAAACAGAGTAAGGTAGGACTGGACAAATAAAATTTAGGTGAGATATGCAATCTTAAACAAGTGAGACTTAAGTCGCTTAGAAGCTTAAATCTTTTAAAGTCAATGCGAAATTTAACCGGAAACCAGTAAAGCTGCTGCAGAACAGGTGTGATGTGGTGAAAGGAGGGGATTCTGCACTGCAAAAAATGGCTTATCTTACTTAGTATTTTTGTCTTGTTTCTAGTCAAAATATCTAAAAATTCTTAAATCAAGATACTTTTACTAGATAAGCCAATTGACTTAAGATATTTAGTCTAAATTAATAAACTAAATTAAGTGCATTTTGCTTAAAACAAGTAAAATTATCTGCCAGTGGGGTAAGTAAAATGCTCTTGTTTTAAGAATATTTTACTTACCCCACTGGCAGATATTTTGACTTGTTTTAAGCAAAATGCACTTAATTTAGTTTTTTCCCCCTGGAAACAAGACTAAATATCTTA
>NW_015634483.1:655984-675535 GCF_001515625.1 Sinocyclocheilus rhinocerous
CATTTTGCAAATTATCTGCCAGTGGGGTAAGTAAAATATTCTTAAAACGAGTATTTTACTTACCCCACTGGCAGATAATTTTTCTTGTTTTTTGCAAAATGCACTTAATTTAGTTTTTTGACTTGTTTTAAGCAAAGACTAAATAATTTAGTTTTTTCCCCCTGGAAACAAGACTAATTTTTAGATATTTTGACTAGAAACAAGGCAAAAATACTAAGTAAGATAAGCCATTTTTTGCAGTGTGGCGATAATAAGGGCTGCTGAGTTTTGAAGCAATTGACACTTTTAGAGGGATTTGTGAGGAAGACCAAAGAGAAGAGAATTACAATAATCAATACGGGAAATGACAAGACTATAAACAAGAATAGCAGTAGTATGAGGGGTAGGGGAGGGGTGAAGGCGGTTAATATTATGTAGATGAAAATAAGCGGTCCGGGTGATTTTGGGTGTCATCCGCGTAACAGTGGAATAGGATGTCGTATTTATGAAAGATATTGCTAAGAGGAAGAAGGTAAATGATGAAAAGAAGGGGTCCCAGGACAGAGCCCTGAGGCACACCAGTGTTAACAGGGGAAGGTTGGGAACTAAAAAATTGTAACTGGACGAACTGAGTACGATCTGAAAGATAAGATTTAAACCAATCTAAAGGGGTGTGAGTGATGCCAATAGAGATTAGTCTATTGAGAAGGATGGTGTGAGAAATGGTGTCAAAGGCTGCACTTAGATCAAGGAGGATGAGAATAGTGACTAAACCAGAATCAGCTGCCATAAGGAGGTCATTAGTGATTTTTATAAGTGCTGTTTCTGTACTATGAAAGGGGCGGAAACCAGACTGGAATTGTTTGTACATGTTATTACAAGTTAGATGAGAGTGAAGTTGAGTAGCAACTATTTTTTCAAGGATTTTGGAAAGGAAGGGTAAATTGGAGATGGGACGGAAATTATTGAAATTATTAGGATCGTCACCAGATTTTTTCAATATTGGAGTAATGGCAGCAGTTTTCAGTATTCCAGTAGTGAGTGAAGAGCAAATGATAGCAAAAATGAGGGGAAACAGAGAGAGGAGGCAGACTTTAACCAAAACATTGGGAAGAGGGTCCAGCGAACAAGTGGAAGACTTTGACTTATGAATGAGAACTGAAATATCTGTGGCAGTGGGAAGCTGAAAAGCAGAAAATAAGTAAGATATTGGCCAGAAATCAGAGGAAGTGCTGAGGGAGGAGTTTGAACCTAGATGCTGGTGGATCTTATGTATTTTCTCATTAAAAAAGGACATCAAAGAGTTACAAAAGGCAGAGTAGACCACATATTTTATTGTTTGTTTATCTAACTGCAACAGAAGTCTCACATTGTGTTTTCAGGATAGTGAAGTTTAAAGGTTCAAAGAGTTTTATACACTTGCATTACTACCCTTGTGAAGTAGTGCACATAATTTCACTGAATGTGCACTTGGTAGTGTACTTTAAACCTTAAAAGAATATTTTTTTTAAAATGCACTTGAACATAATATAATCTAAGACAGATCTGACATCTGACCAAAGCAAAAATTGAAAACACAGTGTAACGTTTCACAAATACTGCTTACCCTACACGTTCTGTCATGATACAGATGGAATTGAAATTTGATGAGCCACAGGTGCAGTGATTTTCATCATGGGACATGCCCATGTTATGACCCATCTCATGAGCGATTGTGGATGCCAGGCCTAGTGAGTTCTGATTATGATCCTAAAAAATAACAACATATAACCATTTATGCAATTATACTATGCCTTTCAAGAAAGAATCTTTATTGTTCGAATATAGAAGATAATTTGCTACCAGAAAATCATCACTAACGCAGATCATAATTACCTGATTGACTCCCGCTGAGCTTTCAGCACACATTGCAAATTTGTTTGCCAGCCCAACTGTGTCATTCAAAAAATCAATTCCACTGGAAAGTGAAATCAATAAATAAAACAGAACAATAAAAGATTCATTATTAGTGTACTAATGTTTTTAACACTTTACAATATGCTTGCATTTGTTGACATCAGTTAATGCATAAGCTAACATTAAATAATGAGAAATATTTTTTACAGAATGTATTATTCTTAGTTAATGTTAGTTAATAAAAATATATTGTTCATTGCATGAACTAATGTTAACAGATACAACTTGATTATAAAAAAATGTAGAAGCACATGTTGCTATTAAATATTTTAAATAAATCCTTTAGCAGTATTGTTCATTGCTAATTCATAATGTAGTTAACTAATGACAACAAATAAGTAAAGTGTAGTAAAGTATATTGAAGTGGACTAGTTTCTGCTATAGTGTATTGAAGGTCTTAGTCATCCAGCAGAATAAATGGGTAACTAGGTCATACTCACGTCACAAACTGAGCGTTGTCATGTTTGACTCTTTTAAGCAGATTGCTCTTTCTCCACTCAATAAACCGACTGAGAGTGTCATCGGAACTCACACTGACCACAATCTGGTCGCGTTTCGTCCAGACCTCAAGACCAACCAGCATAACCCGGATATTAAGGGGTCGATACAACTGAGCAAAGAATAAAGTGTTCACTCTCTTGCATTTCCTTAAGACATTTATTAACTGATTTTCACATATCACACAAGTAAATACTATATTTGTAAGGTTAACTCTATTAAGATATATGATTAAGATATATGATATATGATCATATGAATATACCTTGTCAACATGATTTGCAACTTCCAGCATCCTGGGTCTGATTATGTCCATGTTAGACCCAAAGTTTCTGTACTATAAGAGAAAAACATAGCAATCATGTTTGTCTTTTTTTGGAAGTTTTTCCTTTTAGCTTTTGTATTGACCAGTAGTATTTGCCTCACTATGAAGAGAAGGCTTAAAAATATATTACTGTATTGAATGCTTCAGTATTATTTTAAATCTAATTTTCTTATTGTATTATATTCCATCAGATATTAGCGTAACCATCAGTCAGTGAAAAAACAATAACAGTTGACTGCTAATAACTACAAGTTTGTGAAAGCTTAAATTCGTACCTCAGTGTTATCCACCACAAGAAACAATTCCACATATCTTGGAGTGTGAAATCGCTTTGTTTTCTATGAGAATATATCAATGATTTAAAATCTATGCATAGTTTCTTTCATATGCAGAACAGTTGCTAGAATTGCGATGGAAATGTTATTACCCATCTGGTGGACTTTAAGGGGACAGCCACTGGTTTTTCATGGTCATAAATGGTAGAGCTTGGTTCACCACATGAGCTTCTCTTCCACCTCAGATGTTCATGCTTATAAAGTGCATGGTCTCCATCACTGTGGTTGGTCAGGGGCTCAATCAGGTATACTTGCTGTTTCACTCGAACAAAACCTCTATGGACAGATAACATAATGCTGCTTCTCAAGATCCTTCCTACAAATATGGAATCTAATACTTGTGCATTTCCATTAGAAAATGTATGAAAAGCATCTTGTAATGAACTTGATTTAAAAGGAGCATGCCATTGTCTCGAACCTGATTCCAGAACAGATTCCCACACTGACTGAGGAATCTTCCAAATCCTGAATATGGCCATGATAATAGCAATTGTCCTACAAATGACACACAATTGATTGATTTTTATTTTCTGTGCTTAACTGATCATATTATTTCCAGCTTAAATAAGGGAACTTCAGTCAGTCTGACATGACTTAAATGTTCTGAATACTAGCAAAAACTACACAATATGCGATATGCCCTATCCTGCAGGAATAGTATGGGACATATGCAAGTATGCTGTTCTGATCGTAGTTATTGATAAATTACAGTAAAATTTAAGTTACCTTTAAATTTGGATTACTGCTCACAATCAGTCCATCATCTTGATAGTATATTTCAGTGTAATTATGTCCAATGAGTTGCCTAAATTACAGTAAACATTTATTTAGGACCATTGTACTTAAGAGTACAATGGTGTATTTCATACTATTAAACATCAAAATGAAATGTACAGAAAGCTCCAAGATAAGACTTTGAAATACAATACACCCAAACACAACACTCACCTGTTCTTTTCCAAATGAATCACATGATTTTTCCCTCCAAAGAATAATTTATATGTGAGTCTATCAGGATAAGTGTCATGGCTTTGTGGACTTTTATCAGACTGTACCTGCAGAGGACTGATGTGTTAATCCACACATAAACAACACAACCCTATGGTTGCTTTTATCCTAAAACTACAAATATATAAAAAAAGTTTAATTCAGGCATATCTTGCTGCTGTAACAGTAAGATCCAGGTTGTAAATGGAGGTACCTTTCTGACACTCTGTCTTTTAGGTCTCACCACATCAAACCGCTCCACATGAGGTAATGTATGAATGCTCTCTGCCACGCATCCTGATGAAGAATCAAAAGATATTTTGATATTTCATAAATGCACTATCAATACCACCCACAAACGTTAGCAGCATTCTATAAAGATTAATAGGTTTCATAGTCCTAATTAAGGATCAACTTTACTGGCCACAAATTACCTTTAAACAGTGTCTGTATGTTACTGTATATTATACTACTCAAATCATGTTGTAAAAATCTTAAAATCTGATCTTCAAAATCTCTGCAGCACAAAAATATCAAAATGAATTGCAAGAGACTTTCCCTGATTTACTTTTTAAATACTTCCGTTAATTAACCTACTAGGGACATGGCCAGAGTACGAAAATTCTTGTATATTAAACATTTTCCCACATTTAAAATGAGGAAAAACAACAAGTAAATGTAATTAAAAGGACACAATAAAAAGTGACAAATATTAAAAATGCATTTTTCTATCAAATTAACCTAAAGAACAGAAAAGTTCCTCCATCACACTGTATAGCCTACTATTTTATGAGTATCCCATTCGCAGGAATGTAAATAAATATAAATAAATTCACAAACTAGAACGGTTAAATCTTTCAGCGCAAATATGCTTTATAATTACATGCATTAAGGAATAAAACATATTTCTACATAATTAAAGGAATATCATACATACCCCAAAGACAAAGACAGCAAAGTACATGAGTTGTGAAGGCAGAACACGGCATGATTACTGTGCGTTAGGGTTCATGTCTGGCGAACTACATGCCAAAAGATAAACTTGAGGTCCGCCCAAGTGGGCTGCATTTTTTCTTATCAGGACAAACGCAAAAACAGAAGAAATAGATAGAATGACCAATAGCATGGGACAGAAGTTTTGAAAAGGGCGGAGCTTAGAGACGTCACGAAGGATCGAAATAATTATTCTCGTAATCTAACAAATTTAACTGTTTATTTTTAAATTCTATTTCAATATACAGTTTCTCAGTGTTATTATGTAGGTGTAAATTGTTGTCCATACCGCTGCTAAAATAGATCCTCGTCGACGTTGTCACGTGGTAGCTATTAATTTTCTCAGCGCTGGTTTTAGGGAACCAATCACATTCGTTTGTGATTACACGATAAAGTGTTTTTAAATGGTTTTCTATCGGCCGCTGAGGTGAATTTTCATTTTTGTGTTAGGTTGCACTATTTGAAACTTATAGGATTAAGTATTTTTAATTTTTAGTGTACAAAACACGACCTGAGATTTGAATGCGGATCAACGGAGCAATCGGTGATCTGGGCCTCCCTCCGATGCCCCTGCATGAACACAGCGGTGTTTCCTACTTACCACCCAGCGGGACACACCGCAACATATCCCGTAATGACAGTGACTCATAACATTACAGGAAACACGTCACGTATTAAACCGTAGCTATGTTTAACATTTAGTTATAGCTTTAGAGTTCGTTTATTTCATACATATCTTCTCATAGTTGTATAATTGACGTTTATTGGACAGGCTACCGAATTTACAGCTGCAATACTGGAATTAAGGGTCAAATAAACCCAGATATCCTTCTGGACATTATAGTGACTCTTTCTTTCTTTCTTTCTTTCTTTCTTTAAAAATAAATGTCCCTAATAGAGGTTAAACACATATGAACTATGTGTATAATATTGACATTATCTGTTTTAATAATATAGTATTCCAATACATCATCACGTTATATAAACTGAAAAATTATCATCCTGCCTGAGTTTGCGCTTGACGAAAAACCTATTTCACTTGCATATCATAACCACTAGAGGACAGAAAGATCATAGAACACATAGACATATGTCTGCAATACTATAGGCTACATCACACAAAGATTATGTGTCTCATTCAGCCATAAAACCTCTTACATGCGTTGCACATTAATTCACAATGTACATGTATTTATTTAGTTAGTTTGCTAGACTTTTTATTTTGTCTCTTCTTGAAAACTTGCTTGATATTTTTTTGCTGTTTGCAAGACTGTTTAAGGATTCATATTTTGACATCTTTGAATGCTTGTTTTCTTAAGATCGCTGAAAATAACCAAACTTGGAAGAATAACAAATTGGGGCAGTGGTTGAGCAGTGTCCAAAATCATACTCTGTGAATGATGTGAAAAGCAAGATTATTGTTTGTGGGCCTGCTTTTTCATATACCATGCCAAAGAATCATTCAACAGTATAAAAATAAAAATAAAAATGTCAATGTACATAACCTGGTGTGGCACTGTACTTGAAAAGTAATGATTAGCTCCCTTAAATGTGAGATGAGTGTAGAAAGAGTCTTTACAAGAAATACATTTGTAAAATAACAGAAAGTAGTGGCAGCTCATTACCAGAACATTATCCATTAATTTTATGGACAGCTCTAAAACACAACACAATACAGTGTAAAATTCAAAATACAGGTAAAACACCTGTAAAAAAAAAAAAAACCCATTTTTTTAATATAGATTTAGCATTGTTATATTCATAAAAGTTACATTGCTTCAGCTATGAATTCTCGAGGAGCTAATTATACTGTTAATAGATGCTTTTTCAAAATGTTTTTTTATTAAATGTCCCTTTTAGTCAGTCTCTTTTCCAGAAGCTTGGATTTTTTTCAATTTCCTATTGCAATAATTATCATGAAATTGCAGCTGGCGTTCACAATGGTTGCTTGTGTGATTCTCTGACTCATTAAATGTAGAATGTGTCATCTTAATTTACACAAAGTTTTGCAATCAGAGACAAGTCTGTTTAACAAGCTGTAGAAGACAAATAGCCCTTTTTAAGGGGCAGTCCATCATATGCACAAATCCTGCTGATGTCAAAAATATAAACAATACATCATATTACGGCAGATGGAAGAGATCCTTTCAGAAGGTACAGTGAGTAATAAGTGTTCTCCCACAAGCTGAAGTATATTTTATTTCAGGTAGCTGCCAAAGCAGCATTTCTTATTTTCATTTACTATAAATTAATGCACTAAAAAACCTGAAAAACAAAACAAAAAAAACTATATATATATACACACAACAACAACAACAACAACAACAACAACAACAACAACAACAACAACAACAACAACAACAACAACAAAAATGACTATTTAACTAAAATTATAATGAAAATGCAAAATACAAAAATAAAAGCTAATTAAAACAAAACAAAAAAACTATAGTATCTCAGTAATGCTAAAAAACAAACAAAAAAACAATGGTGTTAGTGTTGGCATTGCTGTTCAGATGCTGTCACTAAGGCTTTTAGAGGTTCTTTTATACAATTTCAGACTGTATTGATCATCTTCTGTGGCACAGCTACAGAACTGTCACATAGGAAGTGTTTGTTCTCAGGCCTGTTTCACACTGCTCACAAAAGCAGTGTGAATTTATTTCACAGCCAGTATGTTAGCACTTTAGATCAGTGCTTCTTGACTGGTCTTACTTCAGGAGCCAGCTTTTACTTGAGCTATCAAGTGGCATACACAAAATTATTTATCTAACAAAAGTAAACAAAAAAACATATGACCCCTTTAATAGGCCTATAGCAGACTACTATATAAAATGCAAATAAATATCAGATGTCACACTGTATACGCTGATATTTAAATGCTTTATTTTATTATCAAAGTTCTGTAACTTTAATTGTGGGGTGCAAAACAATGCAATGCAATATGATTGAGAGATGTATCCCTACAAATAAACGTTCCTCAAAAGCCTGATATTTAGGCCTACATTTTAACATAATTTTTATACATGGATAATCAAGTAAACCTGCTTCCGTCTAGTAAATGTAGGCTACATCTTGAAATATTAATATCAATATAAAATGTATTCTTATTAAACATTACGCGTACATGTTTCACAATTTTTAATCTTCCTTGCCTTTGCTGGCTCATTTTAAATCTTCCTGCTGTTTTTCGCTACTCGAATTAGGTCTATCGTCCGATTTTGTCTGAATTTATCTCCGATGTTTTTAGGAACGGAGTCGCAAATAAGTTACCAAACAGGTTTCCCCTCAGCATTTACTCGTTCCCATGCTCTAGCCAGACTATCCTGAAATATAGAGCGTTATTTGAGGGTCAGAAACAAAGGCTTTTATTGCTGATTTGAAATATGTTGAAATGTGAGCAAACATTTAGGGCAATACCGCCACCTAGTGGACTTTTTCCATATTAAATGTTTTTTCCCCTAAATAATTTCTATTAATTATTTTTGCACCTGCGTTGTTTCTAAAATTACTTGCAGTTGCATGGTTCTCTTGTCACCCAAAGTTTTTTTCTTTTTGGACAGGGTATCCTAAAATTGATGATACTAGGAAACTATGGGTAGTTTATACTACTGTATAAACCAAAATAATGTCTCCAGGTAGGCTAGGCTAAATTTTATCAACATTGTTTACCTTCCTCAAATGGTCATTTCTGGCTTGCCTTGCTCATCCAAAAAAACTATACAGCGAGATGATATATTTGAGAATACTTCCTGATTTGCTAGTCATGTGGTGTGTTATGGAGACTAGGGTTTTGGGAGTCTTTTCCCATCTTGGCCTAGGCCCCGTGTGCCTGACAGCGGTATTAAAAGGACATCAAATTCTCCACAGATGGGCAAAGACTTCCAAAGCTGCAGCCTTGAGGATTTAGGCTACAAACCAGAGAAGTTATACTTCTGTTGCCTCTCCTGAAAACATATACGGAAACTCACACACACGGTCACACAAAGTACTGTAATGTAAAATATAATTCACCAGTATCATTACATTTTCTTTTCACCGCATGAGAGAATAAAAACCATTTTCCTTCTCTTGTTAGTATTTTTGCTAAAACCTTACACAGGGCAGTATTATGGTACAGCTCATATGAGCAGATATGGTACACTCAACATACGGACTTTAAATCAATATAAAATATATAAAAAATAAAAATAAAAAATAAAAAGTTACATTTCTATGAAGTGTGTATTAAATTTTGTAGCCAGCAAACATTACTTTTTTTCAATTCCTTTTGAATTTACTACTACCAATCATTCTTAAGAAAAACGTAGTTGCAGGTATCATATCAATTAAATAAAAGGCCACTTAAATGTTACGGTCCATGTGGAGAGATGAGGTGAGGACTCAGATGCAGTAAATGGGCTCTTTATTAATGATAAAAAAAACAAAACAAAAGCTACCCCGAGGGGGAAAACAGGCAGGAAGGCCAGAACAAGGAGCACACAGAAACATCCGACAAAACGAAACCGCACAGGACTGCAAACAGGGAGACTAAGTAGGGCAGGTAATGAGGGAGACACAGGTGGAATAACTTGAACCATAATGAGGTAACAAGATGAGCGGGGTCAGACAATCTACAGGAGAAAGCACATGGCACCAAACCAACACGACACAAGCCATGTGCTTACACAAGCACAGTGTCCTCTGGTGGCCATCCTGGGCACACCAGCTGAAGACAGTGACAGAACCCCCCTCTCGAAGGAGCAGATTCCAGACGTTCCACAGTCCGAGGCACAAAACAAGAGTCCAGGAGGGAGGTGGAGAGGCGGAACAGGGGGAGGGATGGTGGGCCAGGCCCGTGGAGCGGAGGAGGGCCTGGAGACTGTGGCAGAACGAGAGGCCAAGGTGGGGCCGGCAGAGCGGGAGGCCAAGGCAGAGCACTGCCCACCAGGGTGGAGCAGATGGAGAGGAGAACCACCACTTGAGAGGAGCTGAAGTGGATGCCCCCGCCTCAGGAGGTTCTGTAGCAGAAGCCACCACCTCAGGAGGAACTGGAGCAGGCTCTGAAGGTTCTTGGAATGGAGCAGATTCATGAGTGGGCTCTGAAGGCTCCCGGACTGGAGCAGGCTCTGGAGTGGGCTCTGAAGGTTCCCGGACTGGGGCTGGCTCTGAAGCAGCCCATGCATGCAGAACAGTCATGAGGTGAAAAGCTAAGACAGCCTTCTTGACTATGGCAGCAGCAGCGAAATCGGGCGGGTCTGTAGCAGCCTCTGTGGCAGAGACAAGGAGAGTGGGTTGCTCAGTGACAGCCTCGGTGGCAACAGCAGTGAGCGAGTGGCTCTGTGGCAGCCTCCATGGAGGAAACAAGAAGAGCGGGCTGCTTAGTGACGGCCTTCGTGGCAGCAAAAGTGAGAGGGGGCTGTTCTGTGGCAGGCTGTTGTGGAGCGGGTTGCTCAGGGACAGCCTCTGTGGCAACAGCAGTGAGAGCGAGCAGCTCTGTGGCAGCCTCCATGGAGGAAACAAGGAGAGCGGGCTGCTCAGTGACGGCCTTCGTGGCAGCAGAAGTGAGGGGTCTGTTCTGTGGCAAGCTGTTTTGGAGCAGCTGGCTCAGGGGCTTCTGGGACCACCGGACTTGGGACCACCAGAGTCAGGTCATCCAGGACCACCAAACTCCAGTCCTCCAGGACCACCAGACTTGGGACCCCCAGAGTTAGGTCCTCCAGGACCACCGGACTAGTTGCCACAACAGAGATGCCAGCTGCTCACACTGACATCAGGGGTGGGTCCGCCAAACTGGAAGCCAGTCTTGAAAGCCTTGGGCCCACCTCAATGGCTTCATGCAGCACATTCATGATACCCGGGAACACTGACATGGGATCCATGATGGCTGAAGCCTCCGGCATGGCACTTGTGACGGCAGGAGACTCTGGCATGGCAGCCATCTTGTGAAGAGGCTCTGGTGCGGCGGCCATGACGAGATGGTCTCTTGAGTGGCAGCCATGTTGTGATCAGGCACCACTTGTTGCAGTGCTGGCTGCCTCCCACTGCGGACGAGAAACTCCACAAACCTGTCAAAGGACAAATGTTCAGAACCTAACATCCTCCAATGACTAATGGGCTTATCTAGAGCCTCCAGGACCACCGGACTAGTTACCACAACAGAGATGCCAGCTGCTCACACTGACATCAGGGGTGGGTCCGCCAAACTGGAAGCCAGTCTTGAAAGCCTTGGGCCCACCTCAATGGCTTCATGCAGCACATTCATGATACCCGGGAACACTGACATGGGATCCATGATGGCTGAAGCCTCCGGCATGGCACTTGTGACGGCAGGAGACTCTGGCATGGCAGCCATCTTGTGAAGAGGCTCTGGTGCGGCGGCCATGACGAGATGGTCTCTTGAGTGGCAGCCATGTTGTGATCAGGCACCACTTGTTGCAGTGCTGGCTGCCTCCCACTGCGGACGAGAAACTCCACAAACCTGTCAAAGGACAAATGTTCAGAACCTAACATCCTCCAATGACTAATGGGCTTATCTAGAGCAATGTTAAACAAGTCTTTCAGAGCGGAGTCATTGTAGCCCAGCCCTTCCACAGCACTCCTAAACACCAAGCCATGTTGTGATCAGGCACCACTTTTTGCAGTGCTGGCTGCCTCCCACTGCGGACGAGAAACTCCACAAACCTGTCAAAGTACAAATGTTCAGAACCTAACATCCTCCAATGACTAATGGGCTTATCTAGAGCAATGTTAAACAAGTCTTTCAGAGCGGAGTCATTGTAGCCCAGCCCTTCCACAGCACTCCTAAACACCAGGGCAAACTCCCTCAGGTCAGTTCCTTGTTGACGGAGGGAGCTCAAGGCGGTTACCTGGAGAATGTGTTGGTAAAGGGGGCTGTTGGCAGTGGAGGCTGGTAGATCGTGTGAGCTCATTCTCTGCTGAGTCCTCATGTCAATGCTGTTTCGTTCTGTCACGGTCCGTGTGGAGAGATGAGGCGAGGACTCAAAGATACAGTAAATGGGCTCTTTATTAATAACAAAAATAACCCCCCCAAAAAAACCTACCCCAAGGAGAAAACCAGGCAGGACGGTCAGAACAAAGAGCACACAGACACATCTGACCACATATGACAAATAACAAAACAGCACAGAACTACAAACACAGGGAGACTAAGTAGGGCAAGTAATGAGGGAGACACAGGTGGAATAACTGTAACAATAATGAGGTAACAAGATGGGCGGGGTCAGACATTCGACAGGAGAAAGCACATGGCACCAAACAAACACGACACAAGCCATATGCTTACACAAACACACAGTGTCCTCTGGTGGCCATCCTGGGCACACCAGCTGAAGACTGTGACAAAATGTACTTAAAGGGATAGTTCACCCAAAAAATAAAATTCTGTCATCATTTACCCACCCTCAAGTTGTTTCAGACCTGTGAATTTTTTTATTCTGTTGAACACAAAAGAAGATATTTTGAAGGATGTTGGTAACCAAACAATATTTTTTCCATGCTATAGGAGTCAAAGGCTACCAGCAACTGTTTGAAGTTCACACATTTTGAAATAAAGCACATATATTTAATTATAATTTTAACTGTAATAGTCTATATTATTCAATATTACATTTAAAGTTATATTTTTATAAATTGTATAATTATATCGATATATTTTAACTGTACTAAACTGCAATTTCATCATTACAAATGTGTATATGACATACATATATGACATACATCTAGAAATGACATTCTGCTAAGTATATTTTTAAGTTAATATATTTATATCTCAAAGATAGTAGAATTATGAAATTACATATAAAGATGTACTAAAGTTCTACTTAAGTGGGTCAAAAAAAGCACTCTAAAGTTCTAATTTCTAAAACTAATTACACTTAATATAAATTTAAATGATAACACATTCCATTTAATGCGATGTACATGTAGTCAAGTGTCTGAAAACATTACTTTTAATTCTGTTAAAGTGTATTATTTCCATAATAAGTATTCTTTTTCAAAGTATGGTACAGTCTTTTTCACAAGGGTATATAGTAAGACGGACAGCTGAAATTGCTTCTGTGTCTTAAAATGCCTCAAGAGCACGAATTCAAAACAAGAGTTTTGCCCTCTATTTCAAAAAATCCCCATCATTTCATTTACCAAGCCAACAAAATTAAATGTGCCCCATCAATGACCCACTCATCTTTACCCTTCTATTGCACTGACTGTGAATCCAGGATGACAAACATATTGTATGCTACAGAAAAACCACATTACAAATTCAAATGTCTCTGACACTGGACCAGGACTGCAGCGTTTGCAATGCTGTATAACATTCATCTGTTTCTGCTTCATTGATGAGTAAATTCATGAGTCTGAGTCATTCCATTTCAGATTTGAAATTTATACAGTTTCATTTCAGCTTCTCACTATTGAGAGGAGGCAGTGAATGTTTTATTGTGCTAGTTCTTTACATGGCCTGACACATTACGGACCCTATTTGTTCTAAAATTAGAACGCGGAAGAAATTATTGCACTGATGAAAGAATCATTCATTTGTATTAAAAAGCATTTCAGTGGGAATAGAGCTCAGTATTTCTGGGAATTAATTTCTTGGCAAAATAAACTTTGTGAACCTTTAAAGTATAAAACGAAGTGAAGTATTCAGGTCAAAAATAAAGCTAACTTGTAATATATTCAGCAGGCAAAGGCATAATAACATAATTTGAATAAACATTGCACAAAATAATCATGTGCAATTATGTTAATGTGCCTGACTTTTACTATTAAACTCACATTTATATGCAAATCTACTCCTTTGTGTCATAAACCTCATTCTCCTGCTTCTGTGCAGCTCTTTGCAAATGATTCCAGCTCTGTTATGGTTGATTACAACTCTCAGGTTAAATTATCATAAACTATGCTCCTCTTTTTTGACTTAATAACTCTTAAGTCCCATGTTTAGACACCGTTTCCAATTGTGATTGTTGTAATAATGCTGTGCAATTATCCTGGATAGATCCAGAAAATGGAAACGAAAATAAATGATAGAATAGAGGAAACACACTGTGACTTTCAAAATGGGGAAAGTTTGTGTGGGGACAAAGAGATCAAAATGCAGTCTGTTGTGAATATAGCTTTGGTATTGAAACAGACAAGCGCTGACAACAAATGACAGCAAAAAACACCACCACATTTTCATAAACAGCTGTCTGTCTGTCACTATGTTCTAAAACTGACCTGATCCTTAAAGTCACTGCATGCAATAAAATAAGACATTAGCAATTAATTACTGTTTTTTACATGTGGCAGATTCATAGCTGATGAGAATCCCAGAAAATATCATAGATATTTTAAGATGTTAGACTTGTTTATGATTTTTAAATCAACAATACGTAATACGTGAAAGGATATTATTTAGAGTAAAAAGCCCCTTGATCTTGGGCTGCTAAAGGACTCCTTGAAAAGACCCTCTCACGGGTCAAAATGCTCTCATGAATTCTCATGAGTTTATTTTTTTCTCAAAAAAATATATTGTTGTATATATTTGCATATTTTTTCATACCACTTTTGACCCTATCACAATAGCCTTTTTCCACCTTTATATTCCCATATGTAACATAAAAACAAACTTCTATTTCTTATTTCTGATCCTATTTCTATTTCAATTATTATTTCTCTTCACACCCCAAAAATGATTTGTGCAGTGTAGATGAATTGTGCTGAAAACTTACTAACATTTAAGCCACCCAAATGTAGATGAGTTTGTTTCTTTACTGGAACAGATTTGGAGAAATGTAGCATTGCATCACAATGGATCCATTGACTCACCAATGGATCCTCTGCAGTGGATGGGTGCCATCAGAATGAGAGTCCAAACAGCTGATAAAAACATCATAATAAGCCTCAAGTAAGCCACATGCCTCCAGTACATCTATTAATGTCTCATGAAGTGAAAAATGGTGTGTTTGTAATAAACAAATCCATCATTAAAACTTAACTTCAAACAAGTCCTCTGTCCACATTGCTTTCTCCAGTGAGAAAGTTGTCTCATCTGAATCAGATGAGAAATATGCACAGAACAAGTGCTGTTTACAAGCATAAACAGTCCAAAACAAATATTTTGGTGGATTTTGATGTGAGAGGACAACAGTGGAAGGACTTTTTCACTGGATGAAGCGTTATTATAGACAATTGACTTTTAAAGTGCATGGTGTTTTAAAGTTGATGGATTTGTTTCTTAGCTTTTCACTTCACAAGATATTACTTGATGCACTGGAGTCGCATGGATTTCTTGTGGAATATTATGATGTTTTTATCAGCTTTTTGAACTCTCTGACGGTACCCATCCACTGCAGAGGATCCATTGAAGAGCAATTGATGTAGTACAAAATTTTTCCAAATCTGTTGTGATGGAGAAACATACTCATCTATATCTTGGATGGCCTGAGGGTAAATAAATTTCCAGCAAATTTTCATTTTTGACGCCTTTCTCCATCGACTTTCTGTTCGCGGGTCATGAACCGGACACTATAGTTTTAATGATGGATCCCATGTTTTGTGCAAACTATTCCTTTAGTGTTGTTGTACCCTATATTTCCCTTTAGCTGGTTGCTATATTAATTAATGACAGATTAAATAAAGAGAGTTCAAAAGCCTTTCATGTTGTTTTTGAAGATCTTCATACAGAATCTTTCCTACAAACCTTTCATTCCATTTTAGGTGGACAATTAAACTGATCGAATATAAAAAGGACCTTTGAAGAGAACCCACTGGGTGGACTGACACATTCAATTAGCCTCAGCAGCTGGACTGAAGAGATACAAGGTAAGAAGCCCATTTCTTGTTTTACAGATGGATAGCTTTAGATGTCCAGATGAGAGAGAAAGAGTAACTGCAGCCAAAGTCTGATGAAAAAGCAAACTATAATTTATTGAGTATGCTCGCAGGTTTCTCCTCCATCCTCAAAATACAAAGCAGAATGTGGTAGTAAATGAACACCCACACTGAATAACAATGACTGTGGTTATTGCAGGAAATTTCGGATCATTCATAGACTGCCTATGAACATGAACAGCCTAAAATATTAAATATTGTGGCAATTATTCACTACATCAGGTGTGAATTATTAAGCTGCAGTAATTTCTTTAATAGACTTTAAATTACGCTTTTAAAGCCACACCAAATGACATGCTTTGTCACCGACGTTCCTTTTGCTTTGAAACAAGATTGAATTGTTGACGGCACAAGCTCTCTGAGGTTATTAACAGAGGCACTACATCCATTATGGCACTCATTTGTTTTCAGTGACCGACAGGAGCCCATTTGTGCTAGACATTCAGTTTAAATAAATGTAATCAAAGGACACTCTTGAGATCTTTTAAAGCAAAATAGAGGCCTTAGTCACTCTATTTTCCCTGCTATAAACAGTAAAAAATTTAAATTATGGTAATGCATTAGGGCTATTCAGCATGCTTGTGAGAGAAAAAAGAGCTAGTTTTGCTGTGCTTCGGATGAGCTTTGAAATTTGAACTGTTTTATCAAAAATGAGACAACACATTATACGAATGCAATGTTAAACATTTAAGCAGAATATTAAGAGAGACTATTATACATATCATGTTATCGACGATGTGTGCACATTTAAGCTTAAGTGGTGGCAACACTACGGATTGAAAATTAAATACTATGTTTATCTCAATAAAATGAGTCAAATGCAGAGCATTACACAGCTTATTTGGATATTTATAATAGTATCAGCATCTGAAGTGATGCTTATGTCAAATTTACAATAATCAGCACTCATTTGCAATGTATCTCTATGCTGATGTATCTTGCCTGCATTCATTTCTAAGCAAATTATGCACAGTCAATTTTCAGTTAATGAAGCGAAGCTGACATAGTTATAGTTTCTGAAATATAGCCAGCATGCTTGCACAGATCACAGAAAATCTTTTGCACTTGAGGATAATCTTAGAATGCCATTTGTCCAGATTACTGTGAAATTAATTTAATTGCACAGAAAATTGTGGAGATGTGTTTTTCAAAATCACAGGGTTACTATTCACTGAGAGAGTGTACATCTGTGCTCAATCTTAGTGACAACCAATTATCATCTGTATTAGTCACGCTAGTAGAATAAGGAAATTACCTAGAATAAATATATTAATCTCCAACCTTGAGTGACAGCAAACACTGGAACAAAAGCATTATGTTTTTATATAACTCTAATTTGTCATTAAATTTGTAATTTTCTTATAACTTCAGTTTACAGAAAGACTGTAAACATGGTGCGGTGATACAATCATAATGTATAGGAATATTTATGATTTAGAGCTCTTCAGATTTCTGCCGAGGAAAATTGGTGGGAATAACAGACAACCACACATCAGGACTAAAGCCTCTCAGCGGTACCATTAATCTTGACTTGAGCCACACGCTCTGGGTTTGTCCCCATAAATCGGACCACAATTTTTCACTCATATGATTTCAGAACAAGTCTGGTATTCATTTATTTAACTGAAAATAATAACAAAAGAAAACAACAAAATAGCCAAGATAAATTTACATTAATACTTAATAACTTTGATTAATAACTTTTTAAAACCTCTTTAATTTATTAACAATATTACATTATGCATTATAAGTCTAAGTCCACACTGGAAAAAAAAAAAGAGACATGCCAAATACTCTTCAAATTCAAATTATTCTGGAAATATTTGTAATGAAAAATGTCTTTAATTATAAAAAAGCAAATAATAAATAGATGCAAAATAGAAGCATGTTATTGTGTCGCAAAGAATCTTTAAGAAATATATATTTCGACTGAAATGTACATGAATTACTACTCTATTAAGCAGCATGTGATGTTTGATAATGACTTGTCAATGAAAGTTATTTATAAAGCATCACCCTATTAACATTTCCATCTTTGTTTGTAGTCTGTCTGTACATTCTCATGCTCCCCAAGTCAAATACTCTCACACACGGTCGTCGAAGACACGCTTTTACTTCTGGTCAGCTTGAAAACAGTGTAGCTCCTTGTTTCCGAAGCAAATCTCCTGGATGAGCCAGAGTTGCGCGGCTGGATTTTAGACGCGGAATTTCTAATTGAAGATTTATTGGTCAGACTCAAGACCGATGACATCTTCTCTCTGTAGCTTTCTCTGAACCTTTTGGCCGATCTGTACAAGTTTCCAACAAAACAGTAGCAGAGGGGATTGAGGGACGAGTTGGTGAGACCCAGCCATTGCGCAAAGGGTCTGCTCCGGAGAATCCAATGATGCTCAACGTTGCTCAGCTCGTCGTTTCGATCAGGAGAGCTGGGGATGTTGGAATCGATCCAGATGTCCACGGCGTAGAGTGGCAGCCAGGAGAAAGTGAAGAGCAGCACGAGCGCGAAGACCATTTTGGCGATCCTCTTGCGCGTTTTCTGGCGCGATGTCGAAGAGGTCAGAGCGAGCTGGTTGGGATCTGATATTGATGCTGTGCCTCCTCTACTCAGTTTCCAACCGGTCAGGAAGCAAATGATTAGGTTAAAGACCACCGGGAAGCCATACAACGCGCAGAAGAGTAAAAAGTTGTAACCCTGGCGCAGTTTGACTTTAGACCAGCTTTCCACGCACACCGTCACGGTGTGCAGCCCGTCTAGAAGGGAAAGCGTCTTAGTTGTGTTCATGAAAAATAACGGCAAACATAACGCAGATGACACGACCCACACCACAGCTATCATGCATATCATTCTGCTGGCCGTGAAGAAAGACCTGGCGTGCAGTGGACTGTGGACGCTGTAGTATCTGTTCAAACTGATCACGGCCAGACTCAGAACGCTTGCAGAGACTGACACCGCCTGAACGAACGGCACAGCTCGACACAGAAAGTCTCCAAACACCCAGGCGTTATACACCTGATGTCCTAAGTTAACCGGCATGCAGACACACACCACCATCATGTCGCACACCGCCAGGTTGACCAGGAGTCTCCTGGTGGCTGAAGCTCCAGACAAGCGATTCCTCCGGCGCGTCAGGGCCCACAGAGCCATGATATTCCCCACCAGGCCTGTCACGAAAGATATCACATACATCACCATTAAAACTATAGTGTCCGGTTCATGACCCGCGAACAGAAAGTCGACGGAGAAAGGCGTCAAATCACGCGTGGTCCAGTTCTTCTGGAGATGCTCCCAAAGAGAAAAGTTGTTTGGGAAGAAGCGTCCGAATGTGCTGTAAATGCTCGAGGTGTTCATGTTTCCTCTGTGTGCCATTTCATCTGACCATCCGCTTCTTGAGGATCTCCATAACGCCCCCACCCTCAGGAATATAATAAACGAGCAATGATTCACTGAAGAAAATTTCTCCAAATCTATCTATCTATCTATCTATCATAAATAGGCATACTTGGATATACCTTATGCATACTTTACCTCACATTTCACACACACACACACACACACACACACACACACACAGTATATATAAATAAAAATGGATTTTTGGA
>NW_015634483.1:675769-688972 GCF_001515625.1 Sinocyclocheilus rhinocerous
GGTATTGAAAAGTCCATTTTTAATTTTACGCA
The DNA here is from genome assembly GCF_001515625.1 of Sinocyclocheilus rhinocerous. Classification (NCBI taxonomy): domain Eukaryota; kingdom Metazoa; phylum Chordata; class Actinopteri; order Cypriniformes; family Cyprinidae; genus Sinocyclocheilus; species Sinocyclocheilus rhinocerous. The sequence goes on from NW_015634483.1 coordinate 675,802, forward strand.
AAATGCGATATCCGCCGAGTTATTCTGTCATGTTTTCTCCCTTTCTTTCCAAACCGCGACAAACGCAAGTCTCCCTTCTCTGCAGAATGCGATATATCCGCTCAACCAATCACAGCGCACCATTCCACGCACTCTAGACAATAATGGCGGCGCTTTGAATACACCTGGCACCCTAGTTTTCCTCCTCTATTTTGTACTTTGTGATCAACAAACAAACTTAGGGCTGCACGATAAATCGCACTCATTTTGGAATTTCTGTGGTTTAATGTGATGTTGTTCATGCATGTTCATGATGAAATTTTATTTTATTGTTGTAATAAAAATAATTTATTTAAAAATATATCGTTTTTAAATATGCACAAAATATTTTAGGAAAGATAATTCTATATATTTAGCTTTGTATAAATACAATTCAAGTAAATTAAATGTCCTAATTTAGTAAATGTGTGTATGTATGTGTGAGTGTGTATTACTGCTCCACACCTCCATTAAAGGCAAACAGACACGACACAGGAAGAATAATGGACACACACACAGGCATGCACATACTCTCTCTCTCTCCCTCTCTCTCTCTCTCACACACACACACACACACACACACACACACACACACTAATCTCTCTCTTTCTCTTTGTCACATCTGTCTGCGTTACTGAAAATATATTTTCTGTCATGAGCACATGTAGTCCCCCAGATGTCATACCCATCCACATTGATTCATATATATTTTCAGATTAACAAACTTAAAGCAGCTGTCTTTAAATCAATTATGCTTAGCAGTTAGTGGTAGCATCTAAATTAACTGGCTTTGTTATTGACTAAATTATCGGTTTATGGGCTGAATCAATATTAAGTCATCAAATCAGTCCAGTCAGCTGCTTGCTTTGCCTTTTTACAGTAGTTTTGCAGATATATTTCCAGCACATTTAAAAGAGCTACTTATAAAATATGAAAACATTATGAATAGTTTTGTGTATAAAATCTGATTTCATTAGTCATGTTCGAAGCCATTGCTATAAACAGCCCCAGTTGGAGGCTAATGAGCTACATCTTTTGGCAGAAGAATCGTTCAGTATGAATAAATGTAATTATCTATTGAACATTTGTGTCTTTTATCATATCGCTGTTGCCACCTTTTATAAAAGCAATAAGGCACTCGGTGCCACGTTACAGTTATTATAATGTGTTACATTTGATATATTATGAATAAAAAAAATGTATGTACATTTGCCTTAATTGCCTTTGTAACTGGTAATATTTTTGAACAGGGGAAAAAGAAGAAAAATTATTTCTTCTTCACACACCTCAAAACTAACACATAGTGTTCCAATCCACTAAGCAGCACTGATGAACAGACTTACATAACAGGCCTGCTGTCAAAGTGTTTTAATTCACTCATTCACATCATGCTGACATGACAGCTCCAACCTACAGCATGACTAATAAGAAAACTAATAATGATTTGCTCATCATATCAGACACTAGAAGAACATTGCTTGAGTAAGGTCGATAGGAAGGCAAATGATGTGATTTGAACATCACCGTCTTGCAAGCACATTTATTTGACAATATTCAACACTGACGCAACAAACAGTCCACACATTTGTTACTTTACCTACATCACAAAGCAACACTGTAAAAAATTATTGTGATTTTAACAGTAAAAGAGTGTAAAAATGCTACAGTAAAAACCTGTTAACTGGTTAACAGTACGTTTCCATACTATATTCGGTAAATAAATGTAATTACATTTAATGTAATTTTACAGTAAAATACTGTTAAAAATACGTTTTTTTGTGAATTTAAGTTAAGTCTGTAAAACCTAAAATGTTGCTACCATATTTTTTACGGTGAAGTTCTGGCAACCACAGCTGCCGGTATTTTACCGTAAATGTCACAGATTTTTTTTTACAGTGAATGCCTGATCTAAATGCACTGCAGCGGTGCAGTTTGTCCCCCACTCAATAAGCTCAATAATGGTCACAGAGATTATTTTTCTTAGATGTTTCAATTGCTGTCTTATTGTGTTCTGCTGTTATTAATAATAAAACGGTCATGCTTGACGAATAGTGTTTTTATCACTAGCTAAATGACTTCTTTAAACTTGTTTGATGCAATTTCCTGCATTTTCCTGAGGGACTAAGGTAAAATCTTATGAAAAGATTTCAATTGTGTACTGTAAGAAAAAAAATGTAGAAAAATGGAAAAGGTACTTGTAATTTGCTCCAAAGACATTTTTACATTTTCAAAACACAGGTGAAACGGCTGTATTAATGCAGTGTTTTTACAGAAATTTCTTAGAGTGCAAGAACAGGTCTGTGCTCAAAAATAAAAGTTTTTAAGTTTCAATTTATTAACATTAATTTAATGAATTAGGAACCGTAAAAAACCAAAAAAAACAATGAACAACAATTTCATTTTTTAATAATAGCAATTTATAAACATAAATATTTACAACTGTTTATTGTTAATTATGTTATTCATAATAAATAAATTAGTGTTAAAATATACATGATGACGTTAAAATATGCATAAATTAACATTAACAAAAAAAATAAATGCTGTAAATATTTATTTTTAGTTACATTTAACCTTATTACTCATTTAAAATAAAAAGATAATTACTGGTAAAATGGAAAATGAGTTTTTGCTGAAAGATTTTTTTTATTATTAAAACACTTGAATTCTATAAATAGAAAAACCTTCACAAAGCAATTTATCTGCACTGGATTTTGAGAAGCTTTATAATAGGAAACTCTCTATTTGCAGTTTATTGCAAGATATTGACAATTTGATTTTAAATGTTAGTGTCAGAAATGTGATTTACCTGAACTACAAACAATTTCATGGGCATATTGCACATGACAACTTGGCTCATATCAATTTCTGTTGCAGAAATGGATCTAAAATGTAATTTTGTGAGGAACATGACAGTCTGTATAGCCGGTGCTAGAAGACAGTGTTGTATCTTTGGTCATAATATAGTGCAGTGACTGACAACATGTTTCTGAAATAACACATACATCTACAACATGTTCTTGTCTGTAATATGAATATTGTATTGTTAGTTCTGTACTATGTTGAATAGACCATATATCTGCATATGAAGTGTTGTTAAACAATTTTAACAACTAAAATGCATATAATGTGAAAAAATAAAATAAACTGATTTTTTTTCACCATATTTGGGTGTTTTTTTTAAATCATCATTTCAGTTTCACACAAGAACAGAATCAGATGTTGTATTTTAAATCTTATCTATAGCCAACGTAAGAAGGAAACTCTGTCTAGAAATACACAGAGTTTGACAAAGCAAATCTCATTCCTAATATGCAAAGCATATTATTGATTTAGTGAAGTAGTATAATTAAGGTCTACATGAATAACAATCAGACTGAGGGAGAATTAATCAAGGTGAGCACAATGAATTGAGTATTCATAGAAACCATATAACAAGATTTTTTGTCCATATCTCCATATCATTAAAGGGATAGTGAATGAAAAGTATGAAAATTCTGTCATCATTCAAGTTGTTCCAAACCTGTATGAGTTTCTTTTTTTTTTTTTCTGTTGAGCACAAAATAAGACATTTTGAAGAATGCTGGTAACCAGAAGTCAATGGCTACAGTTTGTTTCAGCAAACAGGCTACAGTTGTCATAAAAAAATGAGAAAAAGTTTGTAACCGTATCTGTCCAGTGACACAGTCATAATTTTTTGTTGCCAATGCAATTCTTGTACAACTGTAATGAAAGTATGAGATCAGTTTTGAAAATGTACATTCTTGTGCAAACATTACAAAAGTCAAGACATTTGGAATGGGAGTGAACGATGTATGATGCATTATGAATGATAAAAAAGAGAATTCTTGCCATGACATAAAAAGCCTAACTGACTATACTGAGGTTGAACATGCATGCAAAACTGTCCCTCAAAACTAAGGCAAATTTGTCATGCATCTTTATGCTCCACAATGGAAAAAAAAGTCAGAATTGCGAGTTTGTATCACGCAATTCTGAGAGAAAAAAAAGTCAGAATTGTGAGATAAAAAATTGTGAGATAAAAAATTACCTCTTTTATTTTTTATTCAGTGGCGGAAACGGCCTTCCATAGGTTTCATCTCTGCAGATGGTCTCATTCCCCAGACTAGTGACCTCAAACCATAAACCAACAGCAGCACTTTAGTTCTTTCACCATCCACTGACAGTTTCAAGATTATTTGTGGCTTGAGAACGCCACCCTCTCTATTTTTCATTCACCACCTGCTTCTTTCACACGTTATTCTTCAAAGGTTAAGCGCCACAAGATATTTGGATTAGATTGGTGAGATAGCACTTGGTTTTTTCACAAGGTAATACCTTTAGTGGCGAGTCATTTCTTGTGTTTATCATCCTGGAAAGCTGTGCTGTGCTGAGCTACTGCAAATGCTGGGAGTTAGAGGAGAATCACTGACATGATGAGTAATCTTCCGGCTTGAAACGTCTGCGTTCTCTAGAATAACACCAGAGTGCAAACTGAGAGCTGACTGGGGTTGTTTGGAAGGCCAGAGAGACTAAATCGTCTGGATCTGTTTTTGATGGGTATACATTTTTCATTTAATAGAGACAATAGACAAGATGCCTAGAAGATGTGTGCCATCTTCACCCACATCTCCTGATAATCACCACAGGGCTCTATTCACAGCAAACTCAAATTGTCCAGATGTGTGACTGTCTCCAGAATCAATACTGTGATTGATGGAACTGACGGTCTTGAGGCTCTGAGCCAATTGAGGTAAAAATTGGAAGTTAAAATTGAACACTATAGGATGTTTAGAATGTCTTGTTTAGCTGTATTTTGGTTTCTTTTATTTAATTAATTCATTTGTAGCAAAACCTTCATTTCTATGGAGGACGAAACCTGCAAAAACAATAAATAAATAAATAAATGTGTGCATAAATACACATATTCTTGTTTAAATACATAAATAAATAATTAAACGTGATGAAAGTAGGCAAATAAATAAAATAAATTGGTGGGCAAATGGAAAATGTTTAAAGAAATGCTAAACTCATCCTAACTATTTTCCTTTGATTACTCATTTATTTCTGAATGTAGTGCAGGTCCTGCAGGATTTTTCCTTCAGGAATGCCTGCAGGATTTTTTTGTAAGGGTACAAAAGACAGTTTCTGACTTCCTATTATTGTGATGTTGTCAGTTTCCTTAGTGTTTTATCAACACATGCTGTAGGTGTTATTCAGACGGATTAATTAGACTCATACTAGGTAAAATAACATATTCTATAATAATTATAGGTAAACGACGTTTTATTTTATCATGCAACATGTGTAAACGCAAATGGGCCGATGGCTAGCTGTACATAAATAATAACAAATCCCCGCTTATTCATTTTCACTAGGGCGTACTAAATATGCATGGTTTTGGCGGTCATCTGTCAGTAAATTCAGTGATCTAGATCTAGTGTCGTTTGCTGATGTATTTATTAATTCAAGGAGCTTGCTCTCGTTTCTCAATGGTGGCGCTTTCTGATTTCAGCTTCTGATTTCATCTGAAGTCATGAGTGAATTCAGGAACTGTTAGTCCTCTGTTTAATTTAGTAATTGAAATGCAAAACCAAAAACAAGCATTTTTTCTTTTTTAAATCTTATAAAATTATATATTTTTCAGAATATTACAATCATCAAATGAGAATGATTATTTATTTAATTTATTTTGTGAAAAACCTGACTTTTTTCAATGCTTTTAGATCATGCCTTCATGCCAGATAATCAATAAATGAATCAATAAAATGAGTAAATAAATGATTATGCGATTAAATTGAATAATAAAATTATTAAATGATTATAAATGAATGAATAATAAATGATTAGAAAAGAAAGTAAAACAACACAACACAAATGTATGGTTGCTTTCTTGAAGCAACACACACAGGATGCTACAAAGAGTCCTTAGATCCTTCAGTGCCTTTCGCAAGACTTTTCATCTTCTGAAAGATCTTTCTTCCTCCCCATATTGCATGAGAACTGTGACTTACCTAATAATAATACCTCTCTAAGTAGGGTTTTCATTTACCTAAGAAGACCTGGCAGAATATTTAACAAACCCGTCTGAGATTGATAAATATCTAAATAGATATGAGAAAAAAAACAAGCAAACATATTCTTTGGGGGGAAAAAATCTGGTATCTGAATGTTTTTTTTACTGAAACCCTACTAAAATGTCACTTGCAAAATAATTTGGAACACAGTGTACACTGTTATTTTTTGCATTCATTAATAAACATGACTCAGAATCAGCCGATCCTGATTTCTGGATATTGCATGAGTTTACAATGATTTTGTTTTCCCTTACAGCAGGGGTGTCAAACTCAATTCCTGGAGGGCCGCAGCCCTGCAGAGTTTAGTTCTAACACTGCTCCAACACAAATACCATGTAGTTTTCAAATAAGCCTGAAGGACTTGATTATCTGGATCAGGTGCGTTTAATTGGGGTTGAAGCTAAACTCTGCAGGGCTGTGGCCCTCCAGGAACTGAGTTTGACACCTCTGCCTTACAGTCTTCTGAGGTCATCCGTAAAATGCTGAGAGACCGACATAACAAGAAGAACCCCACTCAGCCGAACCCTGTGTTTCCAAACTGGGGTGTATGACCGGCCTGCGGTGATTGGGAATTTCATCACTAGCCCCACTCCTGTGGGAGATCCCGTGGTGGCTGTTGGTATGTGACATGGCTTTCCAAAATCAGAGCCTTTGATGAGTAGGGAATCGTTACAGTGGTGAAGTAAGTTATTAGTAATTTGATGAGAGGTGATGAAGAAACACCAATACTTTATGTATCATGTGCATTAAGTAGATTTGCATAGACAAATAATTTATAATAAACACTGTAAAATTACATAAAAAATAAGAATGGTCAGTTTTGATTTCATGGGGACTTTAACATGTGTATTTACAGGTACAATGCCGCTGGCTGCACAGGAACTAGCTCTGGTGGAGGACCTGCTGTACTTGCTGATTGGTGTGGATGGAAGAGACATCACCGCTCAGCCTGTGCTCGGCAGACAGAGCTGCTCCTTCATAGTGGATCCTTCCCTCGACATGTCCATCAAAGAGCTGGTCAACCGGATATTACCGGTGGCATCCTGTTACTCCACTATCACACGGTCAGTGAACAATATGACCTTTAATATTTATATTAGTCCCTTGTTTACATTACCACAGTTTGAAATTACGTTTTTCACTCACCAGCCACTTTGACTAAAATGTTTAAGTTGCCAACCTTTCAGAATTTCAGAAATAATCCAGATGATCAAAATCACATCTTATATTTAAATTGATTTATTATTAATTATGTGATTCTGAATCATTGAACGTCTGTTTTATGACTTGTTTGCGGATGCCGTAAAGATAAAATTAAATGGAAATAAAAACTAAATTTTCTGTGATTAATAATAACAACAAACAATTATAATAATGGTAGTATTTTTCCATATATGGATATTAAGTTAAAATGCTTAATGGTTAATGGACTGAAGATGAGTGGAGCTTTTAGCTTGTGTATGTGCACGCATACAAATAAGCAATGTGTTTGATCTTTTAAAGACATTTTTGTTTTGCTAATGTTGGAGGTTCCTGGTTGGAGGACATAATTTATGACTCATAACCTGCCAAATTGGCTAATGATTTGATATGTGTAACCTGCCACGGTTGATTTTTCACCTACATCTGGTGGGTCGGCGGTGTTAATTTTAAACCCTGGTTGCAATATTAAATCAGTTTTGTTAATAATGTCAGAGGGCTTGTATAAAAGGGGTCATATAAGTTTTCCTCTGTATTTTGAGTTGATAAGATCCATAAAATTGCAAAGACTAAAGTCAAACCCAAAGAGATATTCTTCATAAAAGTTAAGACTCGTCCACGCTTCCTAAAACGCTTCATTTAAACACGCCCCCACATATCTACATCACTGTGTTGAAAGATTTGCATAACACTGCCCAAATGTTCACACAAAGAAAGAAGGCGTAACTTTTACTCTAACTGTAGTATTGTTGCCGTCATCGCCATTTCGTGGAGACGCTGTGTGTTTTCGAATATGGTAAGGGGCGCAACATTTCCGTCACATGCTTGAGGTATTCGGCCAATCACAACGCACTGGATAGCTGGCCAATCAGAGCACACCGCGTATTTCAGAACGATGAGCTTTTTAAAACTCGACGCATTTCAGAAAGGCGGTGCAGAGAGTAGCAACAATGATGTACGGTATGTGAAAAAAAATGTGTTTTATGAACCGCGTAAACACATTGCATTACACAAAATACACAAAATAATGTTATTTTTAGCATCGTCATGTGACCCATTTAAATAATTTGATGAAACGCAATGATATTTCATGTTCAAATTTTGCATGGCTTGCTCACGTCATCTGAGACTCATATAAACTACTTGCAATTAATTTGCATATTCTGTGTCCAGCTTCACAGAAGAGAAGTCGTCGTTTGAGTACGGTCAGGTGAATCATGCCTTGACTGCAGCCATAAGGACTCTGATGAAGGAATATCTCATCCTGGTGACACAGCTGGAGCATCTCCACAGACAGGGCACGCCCTCTCTGCAGAAGCTCTGGTTCTACATACAGCCCACCATGCGCACCATGGAAATCCTGGCCTCCATCGATAAAGCTCTCAACACATGTGGTTACTGTTAGAGATGCACCGATCGATCGGCCAGGGATCGGAATCGGCCGATTTTCCTCATGATCGGCCCGGATCGGTGATCGGTCGGTCAGTCTCACTTCTTTCCGATTCCGGGCCGATCCGTTTTGTTACCAGCGGCACAGGCAATAACGTCAGCCATGCATTCTAGCTCTCATCTCTCCGACGACCCCTTCTCTCTCACACGTCTCATTCGCTCCAGTTAAATAGTGCTTGTATTGTACATTATTTTAGTCATTCCTGTAGATTTCGCGCTTACACCAAAAGCGCGCGCACCACCACTGATCTATATTAGTGGAGCGCACAAGCCGCGCTCAGTCTCAAACAGCTTGTGAGCCACAAATAACAAAATGAGTGGCTAACTGCGCTAAAACGTTCAAATACAGACAAAATTATGTCAAAATGCCCGTCGTGGCGAGTATCTAGTTGAACACAGTCCATTTTGGAACGTTAAATAGTTGAGAAAGAGTATGTTGTGTAACAGTATATTGGGTCCGTGGATAAACTCTTAAAGGGACCGCAGTCCAATATTCCTGCTGCTGTCTGTCATGTTAATCAAAGAACAAAAGACAAAGAAAATCATTTTCTGCTCTTGATTGAATACGTTTTATAGCTTTAACGGTAAGCATTAATCTGTATTTAATTTTTACCATGAAGACTACAGAAATTAATGCAATCAAATGTAAAATAACATTGGATGTGTTATTTTACATTTGATTACTTTAATTTCTGTAGTATTTAATAGTGTTTCATAGCTCTCTTTAGTCTATTGCATTTATTCGTGCTGTTGTTTGCAATTTTTTTATTTGTTCTTATTTTATTACTGACTTTTTACTTGTGTTTTTTAAAATTAAAATAAAACTTTGCTTTGAAGAAAAGTAGATTTTTGTTTGTATATGCTGTCAATTATAGTTCTTAGAAAGAAAATCGGAATCGACAAAAATCGGTATCGGCAGATCACACTAACAAAAAAATCTGAAATCGGAATCGGCCAAGAAAATTGCAATCGGTGCATCTCTAGTTACTGTAATAGCACTTAGTATTTTGGAAGTGTCAACAGGCGTAATGAGTAAATTTTTTACAGTTTTTGCATTTAAAAATAAACTTTGAGTCAAAGTATATTTTTCATGTTCATTGATAGCTGGTTCGTGATTCTTTACCTTTATTAGTTGCAAATTGGCTTTTCAAAGCCTTATCTGAAAGTTTAATTAAGATTTTAAAGTTTTATGATGGTTACACAGATGTAATATTAAAAGCATCTAGATAGCTGCTAGGCATTGATGGCATGATTTAAGATTTTGATAGAATATTGCTAGCATGTTTTTGTCACATTGTTAGCATGTTGCTAATGTCTCCAGCATGTTTTAATGTGATTCTAGCAAATATAATGTATTATTAACATGTTTTTGCACAACGTTAGGATGAATTAGCATGTTACTAACCTGTTTCTAAAACTAAAATGTTTTGGAATGTTGCAAAATTGTTAACATGTTTCTGTCATGTTTTAGTATGGTGGCAGCATGTTTTACAATGTTTCTAACAAGTTAATAATGTTTTAATGTTGTTAGCATGCTTTAGTACATTAACATTTTAACGTTATTTCTAGTACGTTTCTAACATTTCTGAGCATGTTGCTGCTAGTATGATTCAGCACGTTGCTAGTATGATTTATGTGTTAGCATGTTTCTAGCATGTTGTTAATGCAATGCTGGCATGTGGTGGCATGTTTCTAGCATGTTTTACTGTTTGTAGCAAACATTTGTATTTCTAAATGGGGCCTTGGTAGAAATCGTGTTTCGGGGGGTTCACTTCGTCCGCACATAGCGCCGACACTGTTGACATGCTCATGCTAATGCGCTTTCTCCTTCGTCTCTTTCATGTAGACCCTCAGCCTGCTTCATGATCGTACCTTCAATTACACCGGAGACAGCCAGACTCAAGAGCTCTGCCTCTATCTGACCAAAGCAGCCAGCGTCCCCAACTTTGAAATACTTGAGAAGTGGATCTATAGGGGCATTATTAAAGACCCATACAGGTAGAATGTGACCCCGGACCTACAGGGCTGTCAGCCATTCGGTATCCTCTTGTGAATGCTTTTTAAATTAGGTTTTTTTTCTGTTAATAATATATTTTGCTTTTCAGTATGAATTACCCTTAAACATATTATATACATAACATATTGAGTATTTTCAGAAACATTAGAGGACATTACTAAACTAAAATTTGTATTTAATTTATATTTCATATATATATATATATATATATACACGCACACAATGCCATTCAAAAGTTTGGGATCAGTTAGATTTTTAATATTTTTTAACAGTTTCTTATGCTCATCAAAGCTGCATTCACAAAAAACTGTGATTTTTGGAAATATTATCGCAATTTAAATAACTTAATATTTTAATATACTTTAAAATATCATTTATTCCTGTGAAGCAAAGCTGAATTTTCAGCCTCATTATTCCAGTCTTCAATGTCATATGATCCTTCAGAAATCATTCTAATATGCTGATTTATTATCAGTGTTGGAAACAGTTGTGCTGCGTAATATCTTTTGGGACCTGTGATCATTTGTTTAGGATTCTTTGATAAATGAAAAGTTAAAAAGAACTGTGTTTATTCAAAATAGACATTTTGTGTTACAATATACATTACTATTCTTACTGATCCTAAACTTTTGAACAGCTGTGTGTGTGTGTATGTGTGTGTGTAAAACTCTTCATCAAGTACTGTTTTTTTTAAATCGTGAATTCATGGTTGAGGAGCATGAGCTGCAAAAAGAGAAGATTCAAGAGGATTATAATGACAAATACTGGGATCAGAGATACACTATCGTCCAGCACAGGATCCCATCATTCCTTCAAAAAATGGCAGATAAGATTTTAAACACAGGTGAGATATTTTCATTTATGAAACATTAGCTCAGTTCCGAATGTAATTAGACTGCATTTTAGGCATCAGTAGAAGGCAGCTGTCAATGGTAAAAATGTTCAAATTTCTAAAATTGCTAATGATTATAATGCCAGCTGGAAAGAGTGTCTAAATGCATTATTTTCATAACCAGTCCTAACTTCTTTCTCATTTCAGGCAAGTATCTGAATGTTGTGCGAGAGTGCGGTCGTGACGTAACCTGTCCAGATGCCAAAGAGGTTCTCTACACGCTTAAAGAGAGAGCGTATGTGGAGCAGATCGAAAAAGCATATTGCTACGCCAGTAAGGTTCTGCTTGATTTCCTGATGGAGGAAAAGGAGCTTGTTTCACGCCTGAGGTAAAACTTGAAAGTTTGAAATTGTATTTTCTGGTAGGGTTTCCTACAGTCATGTCAAATCAAGTCAAGCGTTTTTAACAATACACACTGTTTCAGTGTCATTTATAGAAAATGTATGAGTCACTGTTTAAAAGTATTTAGACCCTAGTGAACAGGAAATCAAATGTCAGCTTTCCCAAAAGATTTTGTTATTAGGAACAAATAAATGTTCCAAAAAAAAAAAGGACCTAGTAACACATAAAACCAATAGCGTAGTGCAGACGTGCCAAACTCCTAGTCCTTGGAGGGCCGCAGCCCTGCAGAGTTTATTTCCAGCCCTGCTCCAACACACAAACCATGTAGTTTTCAAATAAGCCTGAAGGATTTGATTAGCTGTAGGGATGCACCGAATGTTCGGCAACTGAAATTATTCAGCCAAAAATAGCAAAAAAATCTCTTTCGGTGTTCGGCCAAATAAGCGAAAAGGCCGAATAATATGTACCGAACAATGACTAACGCGATCAAATAGAGGCACGCACTAATGCAGCAAACATGTCGGCAGTGTTTAAAACTATCAGAGAAAGACGCAGAAATCATAACATTTTTGTGGATTTTTTTAAAGGCATGTGACAATGTGATACGTGCGACAACCGTCTTCCCAAATTCGTAATGAGAATCATTTATAAGTTTGCATGCTGTTGTCAACAAAAAGAAGCACTCAGATCTTCCTGCGGGTTTCTGCCAAAATAAAAGCTGAGAAAAAGCAACAACTCCATCAACATTCATAAATGTTAGTATTGTAATTTTACTGTTCTGGTAAAATAAAAATAAAAAAGTAAGACAATAATAAGGATAATAATAATTACCCTACAACAGCTCTATTAATACATTTATTATAACATTCACACAATGTTCACATTGGGATCTGTAATATATTCTAATGTTTTAAAAGAATTCTCTTCTGCTCAGCAAGGCTGCTTTTATTTGTACAGTAAAAAATACATGCCCGATTCAAGTCTCAAAAATGGCCAAAAGATATTATTTTACTAACTTATTAACTTTAAGTTAAATTGTGCTTTGTTGGTATAATGTCTGCTAGAATGTTAAAAAAAATGTTCAGTGTTAAGTAAATTTTTAAATTGCTGTTTTGTAATTGATTTTTTTATTTGAAAAGCGGGACAAAACAGTAAAAAGCACATTTTGGCAATTTA
>NW_015634483.1:689031-699295 GCF_001515625.1 Sinocyclocheilus rhinocerous
ATTTTTGGCTATTTAATTTATAAAGAGCAGACAAAAGCACGCACATCGATCTCAACTGGGTGCTCGACTAAGAAATAAGTGGAAAAGCTTTGTAAATGTAATGTCGGTGTGGCCGACTTTACATAAAAAAAAATTTTCTGGCTATTTAATTTGTGCAATAGTGGGGGAAAAAAGGCAAAATAGGTCTACATGGGGGGCAAAATGCAAAAAACCGTGTTCGGTATTTGGCCTTTGGCCCAGTAATTCATTTTGTTCGGCTTCGGCCAAGAATTTTCATTTCGGTGCATCCCTAATTAGCTGTGTTTAATTAGGGTTGAAGCTAAACTCTGCAGGGCTGTGGCCCTCCAGGAACTGAGTTTGACACCTGTGGCGTAGTGTGTACCACATAATACAAATTTATTTGCTTTCAATAAGTACACATAACATGGTAACCATTCTGGACTCACTGAAAATCTGACATTATAATCTGCTGTCAGGTATGTGAGTAAGTAATCTGAGCCAATGGTGTGGGAAGTGAGTCAACTGACCAATTTAGTCAGTAATTCATACTGATTGCCAGTCCGCTTGTTTGGTTTGATGTACGGAATACTTTTTTCTCAACAGCCGTTTATGAGCACTCTTCATTTGTAGCACATATTTAAACTAAGCGTTTGAAAACTCACAATGTTTCAGACACCAATAATTTAATAATTCAGAAAAGATTAATCACTGTCTGGCCAACTTGAGATTTCCATCTGGAGATAAAGGTTAGGATCATGATTTTTTGTTAGTACTGCAGCAGACCATGGGTGTTTATTTATTTTAACTTCTGGCATCATTTTCTCACCCTCATGTCATTCCAAATACAAGACTTTCATTTATGTTCAAAACATATAAAGTCCATGTAACCAAACTTTGACAATTTAAAAGGATCATAAAGACATGGTAAACATAGTCCATATGAATTGAATGAGTTAATCCAAATCTTCTGAAGAGACACGATTGCCTTATATGATGAACAGGTTCACCCAGTATAGTTAAGATATGTTAAGTTGAGATCCTAACATGTTTCTAACTTCAAACTTGTTACTGGCTAAAAGGTTTCTATTCATAATATTGATTTCTCCAGTCATCTCATCTGAAACACGCACCGATCGAGCACTGTTGAAAATGATCCAAAACAGTTAATAAATATGTCTAAATAAAGTCGACTTTTTCACTGTAGGGAAGCGTATGGATTATGAACTTGTATTTTGGCCAGAAGCAAGTAATTAAAGTTAAAACGCCTTAATAAGGGATTTATTACAAACATGCAGATTTTCACTTCACAAGACATTAATTAATTGTGGATTACTGTGATGTTTTATAAGAGTTTGGACTCTTATTCTGACATCATTCATTCACTGCAGAGGATGAAATGCTAAATTGTATGTCGCTTTGGATAAAAGCATCTGCCAAATAAATAAATGTAAATATAAATTTCTCCAAATCTGTTCGGATGAAGAAACAAACTCATCTACATCTTAGGTTGAGTAATTTTTAGCAAATTTTCAGTTTTGGGTGAACTCTTTTTTTTTAATTTAGGCAATTATTCACATAAACATTGATCAACATGCATAAACCACACATCTTCTGGTGTAGCTGCATCACAGTGTCATCTGTTTCCAAAGCCAAAGTATAATCTTAAAGATTATTTGGTATTTTCAGCAATTGTGAACTGAATATCTCAATATCACCTCATTTCTTACATTTTGTGGAACAGGTCAATCAAACATTACTTCTTAATGGATAAAGGAGACTTTTTCGTGCATTTTATGGACCTAACGGAGGAAGAACTGAAGAAGCCGGTTTTAGCAAATTTTCAGTTTTGGGTGAACTATTTGTTTTAATTTAGGCAATTATTCACATAAACATTGATCAGCATGCATAAACCACACATCTTCTGGTGTAGCTGCATCACAGTGTCATCTGTTTCCAAAGCCAAAGTATAATCTTAAAGATTATTTGGTATTTTCAGCAATTGTGAACTGAATATCTCAATATCACCTCATTTCTTACATTTTGTGGAACAGGTCAATCAAACATTACTTCTTAATGGATAAAGGAGACTTTTTCGTGCATTTTATGGACCTGACGGAGGAAGAACTGAAGAAGCCGGTTGATGACATAATTCCTCCACGGCTGGAGGCCCTGCTGGAGCTGGCCCTAAGAATGAGCACTGCCAACACAGACCCCTTCAAAGATGATTTGAAGGTCAAATGCGCATCTGTCTTCTCACCAATTACTTCAACAGTCGCACTTTGTAATATGTAGAGTATGTTTGTGTATTCTGCATAACAGTCTAGATTTCAGATGTTGAGCAATTGCTTTTGCAGTAGAAATCCAAATGAAAAACAAATTGTTGTTCAGTTTCATCTTTTGCCTAAAGACAGGTAATTTTACTCAGTATCTTTTGTCTTTGTTGTGCTGGCCGATACACCATTTATCCTGCACTTACAGCGTGCCCTAATCAGAGGTAATGTGACAAGATTCCAGCAAAAAGCAATTTGTCTGTCCACTCTGGAAGTGTTATAAAGGGACATGACATAAGAAGCTAGGGCTGCACAATTAAGTGAAATAAAGCTCAAATCACAAAGGCTGCTATTTAATTACTGTAAATAAATATATAAGAAGGATGTTTCATGAAGCACAGCAGTTAACTTTTTTGAAAACTGCCAAATGAAAATGTCATCCAGCAGTTTAACGTTTTGTGTGTGAAAATGGCTACTGTCACCCATCTAAATGATTGTATCATTTGGAAGGTGGTTGAGAGCCTTCTTAAGGAATGGAAAATTATGTGCAGCAAAAACAGGCAACAGGTCAACACTGAAATTGCATTATTTAACAGTATTATCCTCTTCCAGATTGACCTGATGCCCCATGACGTTATCACCCAGCTGTTGCGTGTCCTCGCTATAGACACCAAGCAAGAGAAAGCCATCATTAATGCAGAGCCCACAGAGGTGTCACTTAGCGGCCTGGAGGCTTTCTCTTTCGACTACATCGTCAAGTGGCCACTTTCTCTCATAATCAACTGGTACACATCTTTTCTGTATGACAGTATAGCTTTTATTTCAAGCAGCTTGTGATTGTAACTATGGCCCCGTGCTTCTTAAAGAAATTGTTTTGTCGTCATTTAACTGACCTTCATTCGTGTTGTTCCAGCCCTGTATTCCATGCACTTAAGGTGCAGTTATATTTAGTGTTGTTTGATGAATTTTCAGCAAGAGATATCATTTAAATAGGAATCCATGCATTTGGAAATGTTGCTCATTACACACTGTGTGATCGGAAATGTTGCACATTATATACTACGCTATTGAAAATGACGCACATTACGCACTGCGTTATTGGAAATGTGACACATTACACACTACGCTATTGGAATTGTCGCACATTACGTTATTGGAAATGTCACATTACACACTACGCTATTGGAATTGTCGCACATTACATTATTAGAAAATGTCGCACATTACTCACTGCGTTATTGGAAATGTCACACATTACACACTACATTATTGGAATTGTCGCACATTACGTTATTGGAAATGTCACATTACACACAACGCCATTGGAATTGTCGCACATTACCCACTGCGTTATTGGAAATGTCACACATTACACACTACGTTATTGGAATTGTTGCATATTACGTTATTGGAAATGTCACATTACACACTACACTATTGGAATTGTTGCACGTTACGTTATTGGAAATGTCTCACATTACGCACTACATTTTTGGAAATGTCACGCGTTACGCACTACGCTATTGGAAATGTTGCTCGTTACACGCTATGCTATAGGAAATGTTGCATGTTACACACTTTGTAATTGGAAATGTCACGTTACACACAGCTCTACTGGAAATGTCACACGTTACAGACTTTGTTATTGGATATGTCGTTTGTTATTGGAAATGTCGCACTTTACACACTACACTATTGGAAATGTCACACGTTACTCACAGCTCTACTGGAAATGTTGCACGTTACAGACTTTGTTATTGGAAATGTCGCACTTTACACATTACGCTTTTGGAAATAACGCATGTTACACACTAAGCTATTGGAAATGTTTTACGTTACAGACATTACATTATTGGAAATGTCGCACATTACCCACTGCGTTATTGGAATTGTTGCACATTACGTTATTGGAAATGTCTCACATTACACACTACACTATTGGAATTGTTGCTCGTTACACGCTATGCTATAGGAAATGTTGCATGTTACACACTTTGTAATTGGAAATGTCACGTTACACACAGCTCTACTGGAAATGTCACACGTTACAGACTTTGTTATTGGATATGTCGTTTGTTATTGGAAATGTCGCACTTTACACACTACACTATTGGAAATGTCACACGTTACTCACAGCTCTACTGGAAATGTTGCACGTTACAGACTTTGTTATTGGAAATGTCGCACTTTACACATTACGCTTTTGGAAATAACGCATGTTACACACTAAGCTATTGGAAATGTTTTACGTTACAGACTTTATTATTGGAAATGTCCCACATTACACACTACGTTATTGGAAATGCCGTACGTTATAGACTTCGTTATTGGAAATGTTGCATGTTACACACTAATCTATTGGAATTGTTGCACGTTACACACAGCTCTACTGGAAATGTCACACGTTACACACAGCTCTACTGGAAATGTCACACGTTACACGCAGCTCTACTGGAAATGTCACACGTTACACGCAGCTCTACTGGAAATGTCACACGTTACACGCAGCTCTACTGGAAATGTCACACGTTACAGACTTTGTTATTGGAAATGTCGCACTTTACACACTACACTATTGGAAATGTCACACGTTACTCACAGCTCTACTGGAAATGTTGCATGTTACGGACTTTATTGGAAATGTCGCACTTTACACATTATGCTATTGGAAATGACGCATTTTACACACTAAGCTATTTGAAATGTTTTACGTTACAGACTTTATTATAGGAAATGTCCCACATTACACACTACGTTATTGGAAATGCCGGACGTTATAGACTTTGTTATTGGAAATGTTGCATGTTACACACTAATCTATTAGAATTGTCGCACGTTACACACTAAGCCATTGGAAATGTTGCACGTTACACACTGCATTATTGAAAATGTTGCATGTTACACACTTTGTTATTGGAAATGTCGCATGTTACACATTACGTTATTGGAAATGTCGCACATTACACGCTGCGTCATTGGAAATGTTGCACGTTACACACTGCATTATTGAAAATGTTGCATGTTACACACTTTGTTATTGGAAATGTCGCATGTTACACATTACGTTATTGGAAATGTCGCACGTTACACACTGCATTATTGAAAATATTGCATGTTACACACTTTGTTTTTGGTAATATCGCATGTTACACAGTACGTTATTGGAAATGTCGCACATTACACGCTGCGTCATTGGAAATGTTGTGCGTTACACACCGTGTAATCGGAAATGTGGAAATGTCGCATGTTACACATTACGTTATTGGAAATGTCATACATTACACACGGCGTCATTGGAAATATTGCACGTTACACATTGCATTATTGAAAATGTTGCATGTTACACACTTTGTTTTTGGTAATATCGCATGTTACACAGTACGTTATTGGAAATGTCGCACATTACACGCTGCGTCATTGGAAATGTTGTGCGTTACACACCGTGTAATCGGAAATGTTGCACATTAGACACTACGTTATCGGAAATGTCGCACGTTACGCACTAAATTTTTGGAAATGTTGCACACTGCGTTAATGTCATTCAAATGTCGTTAAACGCTACGCAATCAGAAATGAACTACTCCTTTAACACAATGTTCTGTTGTACAGAAAAGCCCTGACACGATACCAGATGCTCTTCAGGCACATGTTCTACTGCAAGCATGTGGAGAGGCTGCTCTGTAATGTGTGGATCAGCAATAAAGCAGCTAAGCAATATTCACTGCACTCTGCTAAATGGTGAGAATAAATATGTATTTTGACCTCGGATTGTGTATCTTCAAGTGAACATCTTTTAAGTAGCTCTTGTATATTGTAGGTTTGCTGCTGCCTTTGCATTAAGACAACGGATGCTCAACTTTGTGCAGAACATTCAGTACTACATGATGTTTGAGGTTATGGAGCCCACATGGCACATCATGGAGAACAACCTGAAATCTGTAAGTCAATGAAATAAAACATCTGCTTTATTCTTAATAATTACGGCTCATGACTTCAAAACAAGCAGTTCATTTTATATAATACATTTAATCGGCTTTAAGTCAGATTTATCTAGTTTCTTTTTGGGTTAACAACCTGTTAGAAGCGGAACATTTCCATGTACATGTATCCAGTGATTTTACCAGTCAATAAGTGAATTTACCTAATTCAACTTTAATTAATGAATTGCTTCAGTATATGACGGTCAGGATTCTGAAACTTTGGTTGCCAATTAATTATAAATAAATAAATAATTGCAATTTATTGGTACTGTATAAATGTATTACACAAACACCTACTGTCATTAATTCATGTTTATTTTACATTACATTAAACATTATTAAAATGTTATTTCCTTTAAAGCTAAACAAATATAAAATGTAATATATGGAGTGCTTACATAATTCCATAAAAATTCTTTATTTGTATGCCAGTATCCATTATTGGTTTGAATTTAAAGAGCACAGTGATTATGGTTCTCTCAAATAATGGTAATCAGGCTGTTATGTAATAATCGTGATAGGTCTGGCTGAGCACAAATGGAGTTTAAATTAATTCACAGCGCGTTCTTAATTTGATTGTCTTTTTTTAGGCTTCCAACATTGATGATGTGCTGTGTCATCACACCAGCTTCCTGGATAACTGTCTGAAGGACTGTATGCTCACCAACCCTGAGCTGGTCCGCATCTTCTCCAAGCTCATGTCTGTCTGTGTTATGTTCACCAACTGCATGCAGGTAAAAATACAGACATTACTGAGAAAAGCCTGCTTTTTATAGGGTTGGTACGATTTTTAAAAAAATGTTTTGAGGTCTCTTATGATCACTTAGGATGCATTTATTTGCTCAAAAATACAGTAAAACCGTAATACTGTAAACCATGTTCTATTTTAAAATGTAATTTATTCCTGCGATGGTAAAGCTACATTTTCAGCATTCATTACTCCAGTCTTCAGTGTCACATGATCCTTCAGAAATCATTCTAATTTGTTAATTTGACTCCCAAGCTTTTAAATGGTATACTAGTGTATAATGTCACAAAAGCTTTTTATTTCAGATAAATGCAGATCTTTGGATTTTTCAAAGAATCCTGAAAAAATGTACTCAACTGTTTCTCAAATATTGATAATAATAATAATAATGAATGTTTCGTGAACTGCAAATCAGCATATTAGATTGATTTCTGAAGGATCATGTGACACTGAAGACTGGAGTAATGATGCTGAAAATTTAGCTTTGATCACAGGAATAAATTACATTTTAAAATATATTCAAATACAGAAAGCGGTTATTTGAAATAGTAAAAATATTTCACAATATTACTGCTTTTGCTGTATTTTGGATCAAATAAATGCAGGCTTGGTGAGCAGAAGAGACTTCTTTAAAAACATTAAAATCTTACTGTTCAAAAACTTTTGACTGGTAGTGTATATAGTTTATTGTTGTCTCTGGGGATCACTTTAACGGGATTGTGCGTGTTGTGAAATGCGCAAATTTGCTATTATTTCATAATGAAGCTTTCCTGTTCTGTCATGCTCATACTGGAGTGTTTATTTTGATTGTTTTGCAGCGGTTCACTCATAGCATGAGGATAGACAGTGAGATGAAGCGCCTGACTCTCGAGCACGGCACTATGGAGGGCTCTTCAGCCTCGGCTGAGCGGACAGAAGAGGCAGAGAAAAAAAGACTGGCCTCTAAAGTGAGTCATTGGCATTGAATCAATTATTTTACAATACCAAAACTAAAGAGGCACTTTAAAAACAAGCTGTGTAATCACTGTCACCATAATAAAAAAACACAAATAATTATATCCTTATAATCAAACAATTAAAATAAATAATAATCATATTTTATCTCATCTCTTTTCTCATCTCTCCCAGTTCCTAGCTGAGCACGTGGATGCCCTGCAGTCTGACTCTGGGTTTGAGGCGACCATCAGCAAGTTTGACAGTAACTTCAGCACATTATTGCTGGATCTTTTGGATAAGCTCAGCATTTACAGCACCAATGACTGTGAACACAGCATGATCAACATCATCTACAGGCGAGTTGTGAAAAGAACCTTTCATTAAACTGTCCCTCAGTGCATGTATCAGTGCTTACTGATTTAACCTGGCCTGAGCATTAACAATAGAAATCTCTTACATTTGAAAAGCGTATACAACCCTCATTAAAATTCAGTCTGCTCAACAGAGGTGCTATGAATAATGAGATTTCTTTTTATAGGCTGGACTTCAATGGCTTCTACACAGAGAGATCGGAGAGAATGGCTATTGAGAGAAGCCAGAAAACTGCTGCATAGCATCATCCATTATAAAAATCAGTTGTTTTTAAAGTGTTCAGTGTGCTGATTTGTCTTTTTTTTTACAAAAATATGTAGTAATATTACATGGTGCTGTTACATAAAGCACTTAAAGTCTTGTTTGATCATTTTCTCCTCTCTGTTGGAAATGTATTTAATGGTCTTGTACAAATTTAATGAATTCAACCCGACTGAAAATCCAATATAATAAAGTAAACATTTAGCTTTGTTCACTGTTCTTTATTCTTCATTCCCTGCCTCTTATTCTAAACACAACTGTATTACTTTCACAAACTTCTTTTCAATGACAAGAGAAGACGGAGCACTAATGTGCTCATGGTATTTACATGCTTTATCCAAAGATCTCCAAAAAAGTGGCCAAAATTATTAGAACACTAGTATTTTCACCAGCTAAAAAATGGTTTGAAGTCCGTTATTTCTCTGTTTTGCTGTAGTGTGTCAGTAGGAAATATCAGTTTACATTTCTAAACATTCATTTTGCTATTAATTGTAATAATCCAGTGAGACTTTTGTTTGCACAATGTAAACTGATTATTTCCTATTGACACACTACAGCAAAAAATAGAAATAACTGACTTAAAACCATTTTTAGCTGGTGAAAATACTAGTGTTCTAATAATTTTGGCCACCTCTTTATATATACACTTAATAGTACAAATGTTTCATTGTTGTACAAATTTTAAGGTTTTATTACTTTTTGTTCCTTAAATCCACACTTCTCCTGTGATCAGGATAATCCTGCTGTTTTTTTGGATCAGATATCCTGTTCAGTTCGGTTTTTGAACAACACGTACTGAAAGATTGATCCAGATCAAAACCAAGACTGGATTACAAAATAGAATCTGATTTCAGAATCTTTTTTTTTCTTTTGAAAAGCCCATTTTCAGGATTTGCTCCAATCCGATTGCCAACAACCTATTACATTTCTGTTGAACAACTGTTGAACAAATTAGTTAAGTGAATTATTCACTTACACAAAAGACGCCACCTACTGGCCATATGATGTGACCTGAAGAGATAAAATCAGGGCCCGTATTCACAAAACGTTTTATCTTACCACTAAGAGTTCTCCTAAATAGCAGTTAAAGTATTTAGCTAAGAGTTTTCTCTTAAAACCTATTCACAAAGCTGCTGAGACAAACGGGGGCGGGGTTGACCTCGTTGCTATGGATGATGTCAGCGTGCTTACTAACTATGCACACAGTGATTGGCTGATAGTCTCTGTCAGCGATTTATTCATAGAAATATTGTAGAGCACACTATTATGTTGCCACATTCAAATAAAGATTTTAAAATGCAGGCTAAATGTCTCTAATGTTCGGTTAATTGTCAGTCTCTTACATGTGTGCTTCTCGTAAACAATTAGCGGATATGCATATAAACAGCCTTTTAATTAACAGAGTAGAATAATCATGACTGATAGTAAGACATGCATACATAAAAACAAAACAATAAACTGGACGTAAGAACAGCTGTTACTTCTTGCCCAACTGGTTAATGAAAACAAGGATATCATCAAAGTTAAATTTGGAGTTGGGGTAACCTCCAAAACCAAAGGTGATACATAATAAAAGCTCATTATCGTCAAATATTTCTAAAATATTTACGTTCCGAGGCAGATTGCCAGCAACAGCCGTTTTAGGATAGTTTGTGGCTTGGTCTTAGTGACTTAGGAGTCCTCTTCACTACTCCTAA
>NW_015634483.1:701883-702491 GCF_001515625.1 Sinocyclocheilus rhinocerous
ACGTTTCACAGATTTAGGAGCTAGTTTTAGTGCTAAAACGCTTTGTGAAATACTCTTAGAGCAAAAATGTAGGAGTCCTAAATTTAGGACTGACACGCCCATTATTTTTAAGATTTTCTCCTAAATCGGTGAGTTATGAGCTACTTTTAGCCTTAAGATGTTTTGTGAATACGGACCCAGATTTGCAGCCTTTCAGACAAAACAAGCAGACTGATACAAACAGTGTGAAGTGTTCCGGCCTTTCCGACTCTGCTCGGCCAATCAAATTCAAGGACCAGAACTAAAGGCTCTGGTTTGAACAGGGGATACCATGTTTCAACAGGCCGCACACACCTCCCAAAGAGTGCAGATTGTCAACTCACACTCTCTGAAGAATGATGTCCAATTGTTAAACCATCATCACAGACGACACCCCTAAATCCTTTACAACAGGGGTGCCCAAACTCGGTCCTGGAGGGCTGGTGTCCTGAAGAGTTTAGCTCCAACCCCAATTAAACACACCTGAACCAGCTAATCAAGCTCTTACTAGGCATACTAGAAACTTGAAGGCAGGTGTGTTGAGGCAAGTTGGAGCTAAACTCTGCAGGACGCCGGCCCTCCAGGACCGA